>NC_054475.1:7677267-7849767 GCF_017639515.1 Carcharodon carcharias | reverse complement strand
AATATTGGCAGCAGACTGGAGGTCAATTCTCAACAACCCGGCCAATATCTGCTGACAGCTGAGATCCAGCATTGAACTGCACTTTTTCTGACCTATGTCGGGCCTATCAGCTTGGTGCCAGCCATGCAGTGTGACTATCCTGTGTGAGCCATCAACAGAACCCTTGTCCTTTACATTTCGGTCTCTACATGTTGAAATAGTAGCTAGTGGCATTGTACCTCTCTCTGTCTGGCAACTTGGAATGGGGCTTGGACTGTGTTCTGCAGACTTAGTTTGTAATAACGGAGAGAAAAAGAGAGAGAGAGAAAGGTACAGAGGATATCTTCAACCAGTATGATGGCTTGGGCTAGACCCTATTTAGGGTTTTAACCATGAGAGGCCGGTCTAACTCACACCATCTCAGAGGAGAGGAGACCCTGTCACCCTGTATGGCAAAATTTCACAATACTTGGGAACAAACTTTACCTAGTGGTCACACTCCAAGAGTATTAACTGTCTCACTGTCAGGTTTTTATAATCTATTTGTTTCACAGTCCATCATTATGAGTTTGGAATGATGTGTTTGTCCCACACAGCCCCACCACCACAGTGTTTCTAACCCCAATCGTTCGAGATATCCTTGGTCGTTTTCATCATTTTGGTTTTAGATATTGATCAACATACAGCTTTCAAATTATTTTATTTGATTTGTCTTGTGCGGGACAATTGGTGAACAAGTGAAAAGAAAGAACTTGCATTTATATAGCACCTTTTATGACCTCAGGCTGTCCTAAAGCATGCCACAGCCAATGAAACACTCCTGAAGTGCAGCAGCCAGTTTATGTATGGCAGGATCCAGCAAAGAGCAAAGCGATAATGACCAGACAATCGGTTTTATTTTGTTAATGTTGATTGAGGGATAAATATTTGGCCACGGCACTGGGGATAACTCCCCTGTTCTGCTTCAAAATAGTAGCACAGGTTTCTTTACATCCTCCATCTGAGAAGGCAGGTGGTACCTTTTTTTCACTCTTTCATGGGATGTGGGTGTCGCTGGCAAGGCCAGCATTTATTGTCCACCCCTATGTGCCCTTGAACTGAGTGACTTGCTCAGCCAGTCCACAGCGTATTTAAGAAGCAACCACATTGCTGTAGCTCTGGAATGTAGCATGTAGGCCAGACCAGGTAAAGATGGCAGATTTCCTTCCTTTAAGGACATTAGTGAGCCCGGTGGGTTTTTATGACAATTGATGATATTTCATGGTTACCATTACTGAGACTAGCTTCATATTCCAGATTTTATTAACTGAATTTAAATTCCACCAGCTGCTGTAGTGGGATTTGAACCCATGTCCCCAGAACATTAGCCTGGACCTCTGGGTAGTCCAATAACATTACCTTAAATGTCTGCCGCTGTTTCCCTATGTCAACATTTGTTTAATGTCATCTGAAAAAATGACACCTCTGAGAGTACTCCCTCAGTACTACACTGGATTATCAACCTGGATTTTGGGCTGAAGTCACTAGAGTAGGACATGAACCCACAGCATTTTGACTCAGAGGTGAGATTGCTACCCACTGAGACACAGCCACACTGCTTTATCATACGTCATCACCACCTGAATTACATGTGTAAGGCCTCATTGCATCCTCTGCACACACCAACCTCATTTCCCCACATTTTTCTCTTTGAAAATGCTGAACTCCATGTTTGCCAAGCGAGCACCTAAGCGGAGAGCTGCCCCAGAAGATGTCGATTGTGGCCCTTCCTTATTGGACTGTTGCAAGACCAGGCAGCCCGGAAAGGCAAGTAGCAAGCCTTTTATTTTGTGTCCTCAATGGTTCTCAAGGGATGGGGGACCTCTGCCTGCTGCTTCTAGACAATAGTCAAAAGATTCCCAGATGACTGTCCCCAAATGTCTGTGCAGATCCCTGCCAAAGAGTAGCTCACGGGAACAGATGCAGGCCATTCAGCCCTTCAAGTCTGTACTGCCAATCAGTTAGATCATGGGAAATCTGTACCTTAGCTTAGTTCCACACCTTAGTTCCACATCCTTAATACTCTTGCCTCACAAATATCTATGAATGACAGTTTAAAAATTTTCAATTGATCCTCAACCCCAACAGCTTTTCAGGGGAGAGAGTTCCACATTTCTACTACCCTGTGTATGAAGAGGTGCATTCTTCCCGATGTCACTCCTGATCGGCCCAGGTCTAATTTTAAGGCTCTGCCCTCTTGTTCTGCACTTCCTATCAGAGGAAACAATTTCTGTCTCTCTACCTGATTAACTCCTTTATCATCCTGAGCACTTCAATTAGATCACCCCTTAATCTTCCATATTCATAGGGCCATAAGACATTACGGCACTGAAAGAGGCCATTCAGCCCATTGAGTCCATGCCAGCACTCTGTAGAGCAAGCCAGTCAATCTTATTTCCCCACTCTATCCCCTTCAGGTTTAAGTGAATACAAGCTGACTATATGCAACCTGTCCTTGCAATTTAATCATTCTGGCCTGGTTATCATTCCAGTAAATCTCTACTGCACCCAATCCAAGGCCATATTCCTTCTTGAGCTGTGGTGCCCGAAACTGAATGCAATACTCCAGATAGGATCTCCACATCGGGACCTCAGTTGAACTTTTCTTTCACCAGGAGGCCTTTGGCATCATGCCCCATATTAACTAACCCAAGGCAGGCTGGGGTAGGGGGTGAACCAGCCTGGCCTTTGTGCCTCAGTTTGACACTCAGCAACGCAGTTACTATCAGAAGATCCCGCACCCTTTGCATACTTACACCACTCCTTTAACATAGCAAAGCCATCCCTTTAATTATATGGCAACACATGGATTGCAATGGAGTTATCTCATTTTTAATTAGAACAGCAGTAGGGAATCCTGACAATGCCTAAAATGTGTCTTTGGCTGCATGTCAAAAGCTGGCCAGGAGCTAACTCTCACTGTGCTGATAGGAATCCTTCTCTCATTTAAACATAGCCTTTCAATCATGTCCACTCTGTGAAAGGCCAAAGGTCACCCAATTCTTTCCACGAGCTCAATTCTTTCCAATTTAAAATCCTCATTGTAACGAGTATCTGTGGCATTACGGCTGATTCAATTTATACTTGTAATAAAATTGTGCATTATAATATCTGAGACACCGGGGAACATTAGTTCATTTTCTCCCTGAACTCAGTCAACGCTGCCTGTTGAACAAACTAATGAGGCAAAACCAGGGGCCTGTTGATCTTAATTATTAGGCAAAGCATGTCAGGGCTCAGATGGAAAGTCATTAAAACCAACTGTGTGAGGAATGGTCACTCATTATTGAAGCAGAACCTTTCCCAGCTAAGGGAGAATTCTAAATTTCAACTAAATACAATTGAATCATTATAGTTTCTGATGCTTAATTCAAATGAGGGTATTCTTCTGAATATTTTCTGCAGAAATCCTTCTAACTAACTGAGCAGAATTCCTTTATCTTCTTCCTTGCATTTACTTCCCAATTGTCCTGAAGTGCTCTCTCTCTCTCTCTGCTCTGTCTCTCCCAAAGGTATTGTTCCACAGCCTCTAATATTTATCAAAAATGGTCATTCTTGCTTTGTGATCCCAAACTGGGACGCTAGTCCAGAAATGGATCCAGCTGATCCTGATCTCCCAGGACGCATCATTTGATGGTATTTGGCTGAGTTATCCCTTGCTCTGGCCCAGACTAGGCCAGTCCAGAAAGCCTCCTGGAGATTTTTTAATGGCTTAAAGTGCTTCCAGTTTGTCACGCTATACTTTCTGCAACTCAGTCCTACATCATACTTTTTGATTTGACCATGCTTCAGCCTTGGCATGTTTCGATGGTAAGAGTACATGTAATGAGGCCCAGTTTCATGCACCCATCATCCTGCGCCCAAGGATACTCAAAGAAATAAATTTGAGTCAGATTATTTTTCAGGCTCTGAGCCAAACAGCCTTTGTTTTTCCCATTTTCAATATTTTGAAGGTAACGAGGGGTCTAATGCCTGCCTTAGGACCTCAGGAAGAAGTTGGACATGAACAGAGCTAGGGTTGTCAACCCTCCAGGATTGACCTGGAATCATCAGGAGTTGAAAATCAATCTGCAGGACACTGCTATGTGCAACACTGGAGAAAAATCATCGGGACATTAAAAAAGGTGATTTTTTTTTTGTCATGTTCTTTGAACATTTCTCTTTACCAGATTTTAAAAAATTGAAAATGGGGTGGTGGGGGGGAGGCTGTTTGGCTGACTGGCAAGCATCATCCAGTTGGGTAATGAGTCATTTTGCTTTCCAATTGGCGTAAGAAGGCAATGTGTCAGAAGGATGGGTGTGTTGGCTGACTAATGGCTGGAGAGTAGGGGCAAGACATGAGACAAAACCTCCAGGAATACATTTAATCACAGTTGGCAACCCTAAACAGACCAGGCATCACGTCCGTTTAGATTATCTAACTGTGGATGCAACGTAACCAATGCTCCTGATGTCTGCTGCTGGTTGCATTTGACCCTCGCCTCCCCTTCAGGATTTTCCTGAGGGGAAGGACTGCCAGCCAAAAATCTGCTTCTTTAGTCAGGTGAGCTGCTATGGAGCAATTATTTTGATGAGACCCCAAGGATCAATGTCTTGCATTCCTCTTCCACCACAGAAATCATTTTCTGTGGCCATTTGGTGCCTCAAAATTGGCCCCAATGTGTTTCTAGGCCACAGTGTATAGGACATCCCAACATTGGCCAAATGGTTGGTCGGTAGGAGACAGAGTAGGGATAATGAGCAGCTACTTGAATTGGCAGGATGGGACTAGTGGTGTCCCGCAAGGATCTGTGTCAGGTTCTCAACTAGTCACCCATGTTTATGTCATGAAAGTATAATAATTCTCATAATATTATTGTGATTTATTGTAAAATTAGATTAATAGTGGGGTTTGGGTAGTTTCTCTGTGTGTGGGGGATTTAATTGAATTGGAGACAGCTGGTCTGGAGGCTTTGACTCATCAAAAGAAGTTAGGTTTGAAATGCTAAATATATAAATATGGCTGAAGTCTTAGAATGTGAGGTGAGGAGTATTTGCATTTTTTCGATAAATCAGGGCAATTTGAGTTTCAAAGAGATGGTAGGATGTTTACACTTAGCCAGAGAAGCTAGGCCAAGCAGTGTGTTTATTTTTCCCAAAGGTTACTGATAACATTGGCACCATGAAAAGATTTATATTATGAGAAAGATAAAGTTCCAAAGACATATGGGAACAATGGGATTTACGTTAAAAGGGAGAAACATATATAAAGGAGAATGAGGCTATGTGTTAGGGAAGGCATATAAGATCTAATAGAAGTATGAGAAGCCTCCAGTATTTCTGCATTAAGCCTGCTGTCTACAGAAACTGAAGCTGGAAAAAGCCACTTTGAATTCTACTGTCCAGGGTATTGTGTTGACTTGCCTGGATCTGTTTAGTGTCTGTTTGTTTTACTGTTGCCTTAAGAAGGATGTAACTGGAAGTTGGAATAATTAGGGGTTTTAGGAATTATTACAGTAGTCATTTGTAGACCTATGTAAGTACTTGAGATCTTTTATTTTGTTAATAAATGTTTAATTTAGTTTTAAAAAAATTCTCTGAATTCTTGGTGGACTTATTACTTTTGAATTCAGGGTACGCATCTCGAAATAAATACAAACTGCAAAACCATTGTGAAAGCGTGATTCAAGCTTCCCTCGTGGATTTGATCTGCCTGGCACACATTTCTCATAACATTGATTAATGACTTAGATAGTGGGATAGAAAACCACCAAACAAATTTGTCCATGTCACAAAGATAGGCGGTATTGTTAGCAGTGTAGATAGAAGTATAACATTATAAAGAGATATAGATAGATTAAGTGAATGGACAAAACTGGCAAATGGATTTCAAATGGCAAATATGAAGTTTTCCACTTTGGACCTAAAAACGTTAGAACAAGATACTTTCTAAATGGTTAAAAAAAAGCTAGAAACAGTAGAGATCTGAAGGTCTGGATACTGTTACGGACAGGAAAGAGACAGGCAAATTGTACTTATTTCCTCTTACCACTCATCCATTATCAGAAGATGTTTTGAATTATTTTTAAAGTATGTGGTAGCATGTTTTCCCAAACACTCGGTTTGTGTGATCCAATAATAACACACAGCAAACTCACTTTGTGAATAACTCAGAAGGTTAGTTTATTTCACATTCAAAGTCCAGGGAGAAGTTTTCGGAACTTCCCACTCTACTACATACACACACACACACACACACAATAAAGGGGTGAATAGAAAAAGGAATTTTACAACAAGAGATATTAATTGTGCAAGGCCCACTGAAATGAATATTAGTTCACATGATTTCCAGAGTCCAAAGTCAAAGTCCAATGAGGAATTCTTTCACTTGGGGTTTGAGTTCAGCTGGCTGAAGACAGGAGTTGTAGGGTTAATTTTACAGCTGGTGTGGATACTGTAGATGAAGTAGGTACAGAGACTGGGTCAGTTCTGCAGGCGATGGTTGGAAACCTTCCAACAGAGGCAGGATTCGAGGAACTGAGAGAAGGTAACCGACAGCTTGGGTGTCTAGAGTCCTTTTCGGATGATGTTAAAACAGCAGTCTGAGGATTTCTCAGTTCTCAAAGGCAGATAGAGATTTCAAAATGGTTACTCAAGTAATGTGACCTTCCTTCTCCACAATGATTTTCAAAAGGGATGTTTGTTCAATGACTGGAGCTGGCTTCAGTTTCAGGACTGGTAATGTCCCAGCCTTTACTTGTTGAAAGAGTTACCATCTCTATTGAGGGTCTTGGTTCAGGTAGCCATTGTCCAGGTAGACCCTCTGACTCTGCTAGCAAGGTGAACTTATCAGATGCAAATGACATTCCTTTGCCTCCCTTCTGAAATGGGCCTGGACAGTTCCAGTTGTGATATGAGTCTGTTAGCAGCTCTGCAAGCATAACATGTTTCGGTGTATGAGTCTCTTAGTGTTCATGATTACAAGGGGTCTGTACAATGAGGTGTAAGATATCACTGGCTGAGGAAAGAATTCTTTTGTTCTTTCAACTCCTGGGGGTAGTTCCTAGGAGGGTCAACCCTGTGGCCATGTGACTTGTAGCAGCCATCTTTTTGGCGCAGCAGTAAATCCTTTTTAAAAAATGTAGCGATAAGAATAAAGTTCTGGATTTTTTTCATGTCCCTTGTACATAGATCAGTAAAATTTTGTGAACAGAAAGTGATCAAAAAGGTTAATGGAATGCTGACCTTTATAACTGGAGGAATAGAATACAAGGGGGATAGAAGTTATGTTTCAGCTACACAAAGCGCTGGTTAAACTTCACCTCGAATAATATGAGCAGTTCTGGGAAACACACCTTAGGAAGCATATATTGGTATTGGATGGAGTGCAGCTTATATGTACAAGATGGTTAAATTATGAGAAGCAATTACATAAACGAGCGTTGTATTCCCTGGAATTTTGAATGTTAACGGGTGATTTGATCAAAGTTTTCAAGATATTAAGGGAGCAGAAAGATTAGATAGAGTGAAACTATTTCCATTGTTTGGCGAGTCTAGAGCTAGGTGATAGTCTAAAAATTAATGTCACATCTTTCAGGAGTGAAATTAGGAAACAGGTTTACACAGAAAAGGTGGTAAATGTTTGGTACACTCTTCTGCAAATTGCAATTAACTGATGCCAGACCCATTGTTAATTTTAAAGCTGAGATTGATAGATTTTTGATAACGATATTGAGGGATATGGGGCAAAGGTGGGTTCATGGAGTTAGGCCGCAGATCAGCCATGACCTCATTGAATGGCAGACAGGCTTGAGGGGTTAAGTGACCTTCTCTTGTTCTTATGAGTTTATCAGTTTAATTCTCTCAGTCTCCATCAGCAAGCACATCTTGCTCAGCCTAGAATAATAATCTGCCATTTGTTGTTTTTGTTGATGTGGGAAAGAAAGTGGATGAAGAATTTTAAAAGCAATCTGAGAAAGAGGCAGAGAGAAAAACATATAAACAGACCAAGGACCTGAATGACAACACATAAGCTTCCTTTATGAAAAAGATAATTAAGACATACCTCAAATATAAAAAGCAATGCATTTTTACTTAGCGCAAAAATCTTTCCTCATGATATGATTTCTTAACTTCATTGTTTTTCAAATGATTTATGTAGAAATGACTACATGGCATTTAAAAAATTTCATTCATTAAGTTTCAGAGATAGGGCTGACACCTCAGAATCATATCAGAATTGTGAATAACACCTGTGCTTTGCTTATAGTCAAATTTCCAAAGTGATTGTTTACAGAAAATAGACAGCTGTTATTTATAAGGAGAGATTGAGTAGATTGTTGAAGGGTCATGAGGACTCGAAACGTCAACTGTGCTCTTCTCCACCGATGCTGCCAGACCTGCTGAGTTTTTCCAGGTATTTCTGTTTCTGTTTTTGATTGGGCCCATACTCTCTGGGATCTCGAAGTATGGGAGGTGGTCACACTGAAATGTATTAGGTTCTCTAGGGGCTTAGAATTAGGGAGCGTAGTCTTAGGATAAAGGGTTGATCATTTAAGATTGAGATGAGGAGGAATTTCTTCACTAAGAGGATGTGAATTTTTGGATGCCTCTACTTCAGATGCTGTTGCAAAGATGTGCAATATAGAATATTAATTTGTAATGTCATCAGCTGGATATATAACATATATATGGATAGCTGGATACATATATATATATGTGTGTGTTGAACTTCTTGAAAAGAACATTTTGTGCTAAACAAGGGTCACTGGCCTACCGCAGCTACTAAGTTGCATTTGTGAAGGCCACAAGCCACTTTATGAAGAAACAGAGTCTATGGAGCTCTCCGAGACAATGGCGAAAATAAGCCCCAGATTGAAACCAGAGAGAGATCATGTAACCCAACTCTTGTGTGTTAAATATGTTGGATTTGAACTAACAGACATATGGATTGTGGGGGCAACAACCTGACATCCCCCTCTTTCTGAAACCTCTCGCAACAAAAGTGAGCCCTGTTTGTGGTTTGAAAATCCATCAGAAGACCTCATTGCTGCAAACTAAGAGTTCTTAAAGGAGGATTCCTACTCAACTCCACTGCCTTCAAGAGAAAAGAGAATCAACCAGCTTTTACTGCAGAGCGACTGCTTCAGTGAGAAACCAAAGTGCCAGCATCCGTCACGGGAAGTGACTCTCCAGCTGTGAAGAAGCATTCGGACAATCCGAGAGGAATTTCTCTGACTTTCCCTCTTTTATACTTGGCCAAGTTTTAACATCTGCTACACTGTAAAATGTTATTTAAATTTTATGTGAATGCCTGGGGAGCTTGTATTTGTGTTTTTAGTTTTGCACTGGGGTGGGGGAGTTGCACATAGTCATACATTTCAAATCTTTTGTTAATGATTTCTGTATTTTTACATATGAACAAGGAGCAGGAGAAGGCCATTCAGCCCCAGGAGCCTGCTCCACTATTCAATAAGATCATGGCTGATCTGATAGTAACCTCAAATCTGCATCCTGCCTACCCCCAATAACCTGTCATCCCCTTGCTTACCAAGAATCTGTTGACCTCTGCCTTAAAATATTCAAAGACTCTGCTTCCACCGCGTTTTGAGGAAGAGAGTTCCAAAGAGTCACAACCCTCTGAGTGAAAAAAATTCACCTCATCTCCATTTTAAATGAGTGACCCCCTATTTTTAAACAGTGACTCCTAGATTCTCCCACAAGAGGAAACCACCTCTTCACACCCACCCTGCTAAGACTCCTCAGGATCTTATATGTTTCAATCAAATCGCCTCTTACTCTTCTAAACTCCAATGGATACAAGCCCAGTCTGTCCAACCTTTCCTCATACGACAACCCACCTATTCCAGGTATCAGTCGGGTAAACCTTCTCTGAATTGCTTCCAACGTATTTACATCCTTCCCTAAATAAGGTGACCAATACTGTACACAGTACTCCATGTGTCGTCTCACTAGTGCTCTGTATAACTGAAGCATAACCTTTCAACTTTTGTATTCAATTCCCCTCGCAATAAATGATAACATTCTATTATCTTTCCTTTTTACTTGCTGTACCTATACACTAGCCTTTTGTGATTCATGAAGTCAGAGACCCAGATCTCAATGCATCTCAGAGCTCTGAAATATCTCACCATTTAGATAATATGCCTCTCTTTTATTCTTCCTGCCATAATGGACAATTTCACATTTGCCCACGTAATACTCCATTTGCCGGATCTTTTCCCACTCACTTAATCTATCTATATCTTGTTGTACTCTCCTTACATCCTCTTCACAACTTATTCTCCTACCTATCCTTGTGTCATCAGCAAATTTGGCAACCATCCGATCCATCCCTTTATCCAAGTCATTTTTTTCATTCATTCACAGGATGTGGGTTTTGCTGGCTGGGCCAGCATTTATTGCCCATCCCTAGTTGCCCTTGAGAAGGTGGTGGTGAGCTGCCTTCTTGAGTTTCTTGAAATTGTAAACAGTTGAGGTCCCAGCACTGATCCTTGTGGCACTCCACTCATTACATCTTGCCAAACTGAAAAAGACCCATTTATGCCTACTCTCTGCTTCCTGTTGGCTAGCCAATCTTCTATCCATGCCAATATGTTACCCCTTCATCATGAGCTTTTATTTTCCACAATAACCTTTGATGTGGCACTTTATCAAATGCCTTCTGGAAAACTAAGTACAGTACATCCACTGGTTCCCCTTTATCCACAGCACATGTTACTTCCTCAAAGGACTCCATTAAATTGGTTGAACATGATTTCCCTTTCACAAATCATGTTGACTCTGCCTGGTTACCTTGAACTTATCCAAGTGTCCTGCTATAGCTTCTTTAATAATAGCTTCTAACATTTTCCCTATGACAGATGTTAAGCTAACTGGCCTGTGGTTTTCCACTTTCTGTCTCCTCTTTTTGAATAATGGAGTTACATTTGCTATCTTCCAATCTAATAGGACCTTCCCCTAATCTAAGGAGTTTCAGAAAATTAAAACCAATGCATCAACTATCTCACTAGCCACTTCTTTTAAGACTCTAGGGTGAAGTCCATCAGAACTCAGGCACTTGTCAGCTCTCAGCTCCAACAATTTACTCAGTACCACTTCTCTGGTGATTGTAATTTTCCTGAGTTCCTCTGTTCCTTCCATTTCCTGATTTGTAGCTGCTTCTGGGATGTTAATTGTATCCTCCATAGTAAAGACTGATGCAAAATTCCTATTCAATTCATCTGCCATTTTCTTGTTTTCCATTATCAACTCTCCAGACTCACTTTCTATAGGACCAACGTTCACTTTATTAACCTGTTTCTTTTTAAAATATTTATAGAAACTCTTACCATCTGTTTTTATATTTCTGGCTAGCTTTCTATCGTAATCTAATTTTTCCCTCCTTATTAATCTTTGGTCATCCTTTGCTGTTCCTAATTGAGTTTTAGTAATAAAACTAACTCCTGCCTTGTTAACTCAAAGAATCTGGCTGGTTTAAATGCTGACCTATATACAGTTACATACATATTGAATTGTCAATATCACATGTTTTTTAAAATTCAAACTCTGTTATAACCACCCAGGAGTGGGACAAAGAGAGGAGTCAGCTCACCCCTGGTCATAACAATGCTCAGCCATTGAGAATATTCAAGCCTGCAATTGATAGATTTTTGGAATCAAAGGAAATCAAGGGATATGGAGATGAGGGGAACATGAAGTTGTGGTAGTTCAGGCATGATATTGGTGAATGTTGGAGTATGTACGAGGGTAATGTCAGAAAGATATAATAATTCTTATAATGTTATTTGAATTTATTGTAAAATAGAGCAATAGCAGTGTGTGTGTGTGTGTGTGTGTGTGTGTGTGTGTGTGTGTTTGTGTGTGTGTGTTTGTGTGTGATTTTATTGAATTAGAGGCTGCTAGTCTGGGTGTTTTGATCTACGGAGAGTGGGTAGGTTTGAAATGTTAATTAGATAAACATGGGGAAGCTTAGAAACATAGGTGTCAATGGAACAGTTGCATTTTGAAATAAACCAAACTAGATTGTTTTCAAAGGAGGGGTGAAATGTGTCACCTAGCCAGGTGAAGTTTAGAAACAGTGTGTTTATTTGTCTCAAAGATTACTGGTAAAACTTAGTGCTATGAGAGGGTTTTATTATCAGGGAGTTAATGTCCAAATACACAGTGAAACAACGGGTATTTGCATTCAAAGGGGAAGATATGTATAAAGAAGGAGCAAGGGCTGTGTGTAAGGGGAAAGCATTTTTACGGTCTTACAAGTATGAAAAGCCTTCAGCATCTATGCCTCAAGCTGCTGCCTATAAAAGACTGAAGTTAAGAAAACTCATTTGGGTATCATGTTTCTTTGCCTAGGTCTTTTAAAATCTGTTTGTCCTACTGTTGCTTTAACAAAAGTGTAACTGGGAGTTAGATTGAGTAGGGGACTTAGAAGTTATCATGGTAGTAATTTGTAGATCTATGTATGTATTTAAAATCATTTATCTTATTAATACTTGTTTAATCTAGCTTTATAAAAACCTATAATACTTGATGGTCTTACTACTACTGAATTCAAGGCACGCATCTCGAAATTTGTACAATTTGAAAATTAGTTGTGACAGTTGTTTCAAGTTTCCCTCTGGGGTTTGAACAGCTGCTGGGCCATTACAATAAAGTCAAGCTTACTCCCATTTCAATTTCTTATCTTCCATAGAACCGCAGTAGGCTCAGGATGACAAGTTCACAGAGCAAAAAATTTTCACATTAAAAACGACTTATCAGCTCCCTCACCGTCATAAGACAACACATCCTCTGAGTCTGTAACACAAGCAGAGATCCTGCAGTGCTTAATGGTTTTGCCAGGTTAACTTTTCATTCAAAAGACCACAAAGGGGTTTAGCCAGGCTCACTCCAGTTCCCAGTGAACGCTGAACTGGACACACAATTGCTTCTAATTTGTGATTACTTTCAGCAATGTCAGTCAGGCTGGTTTGTGGATGGTTAGTGTGAAAAAGTGGGGGAGGGAAAAAACATCACACTGATGCAGTAGAGGGTGTTCATCTAACATTGGGGCTGTTGCTTCAATGCAGAGAGAACTTTGCATTTCACTGTGAGATACCTGCCTTAGGGTTTGAAATAGGAAGAGTTCCAATCCCCAGCATTAACATTCCACATCTTAAAACACACAGAAAAACACCATAAAAATATAAAATTTACAAGCAAATAATTAACTCACCCGTACAATGGGATTTTCTCTAACAACATTTTACATCCTGATCTTGTCTGAGGAGCCTCAGTTTTAATTTGACCTTGGTCCCCTTAGCCCTTATTCTCAGCTAAAGAGATGCGACCCACGACCAACTTGCTGATCATAACATGCATTTGTGAATAACATTCCCAGCATTGTTTTAATTATTAACGTAATGATTACTGTTTGTAATCACTGAGGAACATTAGGAATGGCAGGAGGCTATTCAGCCCCTCGGGCCTGCTCCAGCATAAAATTAGATCATGACTGATCTGCACTTTGAATCCATTTACTTGACCTTTGCTTCATATCCCTTGATACCCTTAACTAACAAAAATCTATTGATTTCAGTCTTGAAAGCCCCAATTGTCCTATTACCCACAGCTGTTTTGGATAATGTTCCAGCTTTCTCGGACCCTTTGTGTGAAAGATTGCTTCCTGATTTCACTTCTGAATAGCCTGACTCTAGTTTTAAGATTATGTTCCCTTACATATGAACTTACAAATTAGTAGCAGGAGTTGGCCATTCAGCCTGTCGAGTCTGCTCCGCCATTCAATAACATCTGATCTGATTGTGGCCTCAACTCCACATTCCGCCTATATCCCCAATAACCCTTTGACTAGTCTACCTTAAAGATATTCAATGACCCTACCTCTACCACTCTCTGGGGAAGGGAGTTCCATAGACTCACAACTCTCTGAGAGAAAAGAATTATCATCATCTCCATCTTAAATGGGAGACCCCTTATTTTTAAACTATGTCCCATTGTTCTAGTCTCTCCCACAATTATCTCAGCATCCGCCCTGTCAAGTCCCCTCAGGATCTTATACGTTTCAGTGAGATCACCTCTCATTCTTCTAAACTCCAATGAATACAGGTCCGACATGTCCAACCTTTCCTCATTAGGTAGTCCCCATCCCAGGAATCAGTCAAGTGAACCTTATCTGAACCTTGTTCTTGATTTCCCCCACCCGAGACAACAATTTCTCCATATCTACTCTACCAAATCCTTTTAACATTTTAAACCTCTTGATCAGATTCCCCCTCAATCTCTGACACCCCAGAGAACACAAACTGTAGGATCAGAATCCCCTCCGACAGGGAAAACTTTAAGGAGTATAAAATCCAAACCCATGGACATGTTTGACCTCATGTTTGGAGCTATAAAAATATAAAGCCAAACTGCTGCCGACAGCACAGGGCTGGGCAGAAAAGAGTTAATTCCAACATCTAGCAAAAACAGTGACTCATCAGAAAGGTTTGGACATTGACTGACTGGTTTCAGGGAACAATGGTACCAGGGAAATGCCATTACCTGCCATTGAGTAATGCAATCAAGAAATTTGATTACCTAATACAATAGCACAAAGGACATATCATCAATACAATACACTCAAGGAATTATGCAACTGAGGTCTGCACCACAGAAAATAGCACTGGAAATAGAGTCATTCAAACCCTCATTAACTTTGGAGATAGGGTGATGTTACTGTGTCACCTCAAACACAGTGAGAACTGATAATATTCGTCTGGATACGTCTTTGATGGAAAATCCCGTATTGTTTCAACCAGCAGGAGCTGATGACACCTGTATGGACTTTGTGTGGTATCAACAAAATGGACATTGGAACAACTGGAAATATGTTTTGAC
Organism: Carcharodon carcharias; assembly: GCF_017639515.1. Lineage (NCBI taxonomy): Eukaryota > Metazoa > Chordata > Chondrichthyes > Lamniformes > Lamnidae > Carcharodon > Carcharodon carcharias. The sequence goes on along the minus strand of NC_054475.1, from coordinate 7,834,869 downwards.
AAGTCTGAATTAAATTATTATAAAAGAAGAGCACAACTGAGTACCTGGGCTGCTGTCAGAAAGAAGGTCAAGGCTGGTCACCTTAACTCAACATTGGACAGACCGGCCGTATTGAGGATTGTAAGTGTTTTCAGCCATATCGTGGTGATATTGGCTCGACGGTTTTGGGCTGCAGTCAAAAGGAGGGTCAAGTTTGGTCGCCTTGACTCAGGCCTACAGGCAACACTGAACTGACCAGCCATGTTGGGGATTATAAGTTTCAGCCAAACTGCATTGACATTGGTCTGGGGGTTATGTGAAGATTTGGGGTGAAAACTTGGTGTTTTTCACTGGTACCTTGTAACTTGTTTCAGCCATATCTTGATGATATTGGTCGGAGGGATTTTTCTTAAGGTTTCAGGACAGGACGTGATGTTTTTCCTGTGTTTTTGTAAGTTTAAACCGAATCGTGTTAACTTCATGTCGGGTACTGGGAATGGGTTGTTTTAAATTTTGGGGTTTTGTACTGTGGGGTTGTGGGTGATACAATAAAGTGATTGTGAATTATCAGAAACTTGTCCCGCTGGTCATTCTGTGCAAGCAAGCCATACACACTTGAATCTGGTTTCACGAACTTGGGTGTTTCGAGCATCTCTGAGGGAAAAGGGGAACCCCTACAAAACCAAATTAATCCTCATAATTTATCATTCCGCTGAATCTATCCTGTACTCACGTCAAGGCCAGTATATCCTTCCTGAAATATGATGTCCAAGACTGAATGCAATACTTCAGGTGGGGTCTGATCAGGGCTCTGTACAACATGATGCATTAGTACCTCCCCTTTGTAATCCAACTTCAGGATAAAGAACTTAAGAAATAGGAGCAAGAGTGTACCATATAGTCCCTACAGCCTTTTCTGCCATTCAATACCATCATGGCTGATCTCCTGCCGCACAAGATGTTAAGAGGCAAGATAAGGTCTCACGCTCATTTATCAGCATGGATAGAGGATTGGTAAACAGATAGAAAGCAGAGAGTGGGAATAAATGAGGCTGTTTCAAGTTGGTAGGCAGTGAACAGTGGAGTGCCACAGGTTCTGTGCTGGGGCCTCGGCTATTTACAATATATATTAATGACTTAGATGAACAGGCAGAGAGTAATGTATCTAACGTGCTTGGTGATATGTCGAAAGGTAAGCTGTGGAGACACAGAGAGGTTACAAAGAGATATTAGGCAGGTTAAGTGAATGGGTAACAAGATGGCAGATGGAGTACAATGTTGGGAAGTGTGAAGTTATTCACTTTGGCCTTAAGCAGAAAAGCAGGCAATTTTTTAAAAGCTGTGAAACTTATGAGTGTTGATGTTCAAAGGGGCTTGGGTGTGCTGGTACAGGGAACACAGGTAGTTAGCATGCCAGTGCAACAAGCAGTTAGGAAGGTAAATGATAATTTGGTCTTTATTCTTGTACTCCAATCCCCTTGCAATAAAGAAGTCTTGCTACAATTGTACAGGGTTTTGGTGAGACCACATTTGGATAACTGTATGCAGTTTGGGTCTCCACATTTAAGAAAGGACCTACTTGCATTGGAGGCAGTACAGAGAAGGTTCACTAAATTGATCCCCTGGGTGAGACAGTTTCCCAATGAGAAAGGCTCGGTGAATTGGGCTTATATTCTACGGAGTTTAGAGGAATGAGAGGTGATCTTGAAACCTATAAAATTCTGAAGAGGCTTCATAGCATAGATTCTGAGAGATTGTTTCCACTGGTCAGGGAATCGAAGAAACACAGGGGGACTGGATAAGGGGCCAATCATTTAGCACTGAGCTGAAGAGAAATTGCTCACTTGAAGGATTGTGAATCTTTGGAATTCTCTACCCTAGAGGGTTGTGGATGCTCCATCATTGAATACATTTAAGGCTGAGATAGACAGATTTTTGGTCTCTCAGGGAATTAAGAGATTTGGGGAGCAAGTGGAAAAATGGAGTTGAAGCCCAACGTTAGCCGTGATCATATTAAATGGCAGAGCAGGCTTGAAGGGCCATATGGTCTAGTTTTGCTCCTATTTCCTGTGTTCTGTGTTCTTGTACCTCAACTCCACTTTTCCACCTGATCCCTCAGAGTCCAAAATCTATCAATATGTGCCTTGAATATACTCAATGAATTCCAAAGATTCACAGCCCTTTGAGTGAACAAATTTCTCCTCACATGAGTCCAAAGTGTCCGTCTCCTTATTCTGAAATTATGCTGGCTAATCCTAGACTCTCCAGCAGGGGAAACAGCCTCTCAGCATCTGCCATACCAAACCCCCTCAAAATCCTAAGTGTTTCGATGTAATCACCTCTCATTCTTCTAAGTTCCAGACAGTATAAGTCCATTCTACTCCTTATAGGGCAACATTTTCATCCCTGAAAACGTTCTACTGAACCTTGGCTGCACCACATCTAAGGCAAATATAGCCTTCCTTAGGTACATACATCAAAACAGTACACGGTTGGTTGGTTGTACCTGTCTATTAGCTTTTAATAATTTGTGTTCCTGGATATTGTTTTTGTGGCACACCGGTAGTGTCTCTACCTCTGGACTAGAAGCTCTGGGTTCAAGTCCCATTTCAGGACTTGATGGCCATGGACAATGCATTTATAATGTGGTCAAACAGGTTGGGTATCAGCCTGCAAATCCTTCCAATACACCTGGTGTCAGGTGGTAAGAGCAGGAGAGTTTCTTGATAAGCCATACTGCAGAAGGCAACAGCAAACTACTGCAGTACTTTGCCAAGCATCCAGGGGTAACCATGGAGCAATCCAATGGAAGTCCATGGTAACCAATGCTGTCTTAATGGTACTTGAAGGAGGAGATACCTGGATACCTTTGCTCCTCACTTCAACATGTCAATGGAAAACAGAGGATAAAAAAAAATCTGTGATAACATTTTTAGGAAAATTCAAAGCAATCAGAATATGCCATTTTCTATATAAAATGCAGGGAAAGGTAAAGCATTAATTCTCTCTTACATTCTCACCCATATCATACAAAAATATATGGATCCCATAAGATATAGGAGCAGAAATTAAGCCATTTAGCCCATCGAGTCTGTTCTGCCATTCAATCATGACTGATAAGATTCTCAACCCCATTCTCCCATCTTCTCCCTGTAACCTTTGATCCCCTTACCAATCAAGAACCTATCTATCTCAGTTTTAAATACACTCAATGACCTGGCCTCCACAGCCTTCTATGGCAATGAATTCCATAGATTCATCACTCTCTGGCTAAAGAAGTTTCTCTTCGTCTCTGTTCTAAAAGGTCTTCCCTTAACTCTGAGGCTGTGCCCTCAGGTCCTAGTCTCTCCTACTAATGGAAACATCTTCCCCACGTCCACTCTATCCAGGCCTTTCAGTATTCAGTAAGTTTCAATCAGATCCCCCCTCCTCCTTCTAAACTCCATCGAGTATAGACCCAGAGTCCTCAAATGTTCCTCATATGTTAAGCCTTTCATTTCTGGGATCATTCTCGTGAACCTCCTCTGGACCCTATCCAGGGCCAGCACATCCTTCCTGAGATACGGGGCCCAAAATTGCTCACAATATTCTAAATGTGGTCTGACCAGAGCCTTATAAAGCCTCAGCAGCACATCCCTGCTTTTATATTCTAGTCCTCTCAAAATAAATGCCAACATTGCATTTGCCTTCCTAACTACCGACTCAACCTGCAAGTTAACCTTAAGAGGATCCTGGACTAGGACTCCCAAATCCCTTTGCACTCCAGATTTCTGAATTCTCTCCCCATTTAGAAAATAGTCTATGCCTCTATTCTTCCTACTAAAGTGCATGACCTCACGCTTCCCCACATTGTATTCCATCTGTCACTACTTTGCCCATTCTCCTAACCTGTCCAAATCCTTCTGCAGTCTCCCCGCCTCCTCAATACTACCTGTCCAACCACCTATCTTTGTATCATCAGCAAACTTAGCCAGGATGCCCTCACCCCATGCAAAACGACAGTGATGTGGTGGGAAAGGAAAGAGAAAAGAAACTGTTCAAAATGCTGGAGATTAATACTGAGATTTAAAATTGTGTGTCAATAATTGTTACCTCACTGGATAGGAAGTGGAGAAGTGGAAATGAGGGTCAGGGAATAGCAGGAAGGGGCAGAGAGATAAAGCCTAAGAATACACCAATAGTCAAGACTAGATGTTACAAAGATAACAAAAAGACCAAACTAAAGACTCTGTATCTGAGTACATGTAGCATTCATAACAAAGTAAATGAACTGATAGTGCACGCTGAAGTAAATAAGTATGATCTGATAGTCATTACAGAGACATGGCTGCAGGATGACAAGGATTGGGTCCTGAATATTGTGTGGTATGTGACATTTAAGAAGAAAAGGAAGCTAGGTAAATGTGGAGGGGTAGCACTGTTGATCATCAAGGATGGCATTGGTGCAATAGTTAGAGGTGACATTGGTTTGGGAGATCAGGATGTAGAAACAATTTGGGCAGAGATGAGGAATAGTAGGGGAAAGAAGTCACCAGTGAGAGTGGTTCATAGGCTCCCTAACAGTAACCACAACGTGGGACAAAGTATACAAGAAGAAATATTGGGTGCTTGTGATAAAGGGATGGCAATAATCATGGGTGATTTAATCTACATATAAACTGGAAAAATCAGATTAGCAGTGGTAGCCTGGGTGAGGAGTTCATAGAATGCTTTTGAGATAGTTTCTTAGAACAGCATGTTCTGAAACCAACCAGAGAGCAGGTTATGTTAGACTTGGTATTGTGTAAAGTGACAGGATTAATTAATGACCTCAAAGTAGAACCACCCCCCAGGTAGCAGCAACCTCATTATGATTGAATTTTACATCCAGTTTGAAAGGGAGAAGAGTGGGTCTAAGACTAGTATTTTAAACTTAAATAAGAGCACCTATGTGGGCATGAAAGCTGAGCTAGCTGAAATTAACTGGGATACTAGGCTAGGGGATAGATAAATTAAGAAGCAGTGGCGGACATTTAAGAGGTTGTTTCAGAATACTCAGAATAAGTATATTCCTGCTATAAGGAAAAATTCTAAGGGGAGGACCCACTAACCGCGGTTAACTAAAGAAGCGTCAAACTTAAGGAAAAAGCATATAACTGCGCAAAGATAGGTGGCAGATCAGATAATTGGTCAGAATATAAAGAACAGCAGAGAATGACTAAAAGGTTAATCAGAAGAAAAGAATTAGAGTATGAGAGGAAGCTAGCTAGAAATATAAAAACGCTTAGCAAGAGTTTCTACAGGTATTTAAAAAGAAGAGAAGTAAAGTGAGTGTTGGTCCTCTTGAGAGTGACAGTGGAGAGTTAATAGTGGATTATAAGGAAATGACAACTGAAATGAACAAATATTTTGCTTCTGTCTTCACTATAGGGGATACAAAAAACATTCCAGAAATAGCTGTAAATCAGGAAGTGGAAGAAAGAGGGGAACTTGGTGAAATTACAATCACTAAGGAAGCGGTATTGAGCAAACTGATGGAGCTGTGGGTTGGCATTCCTCTGGGTCCTGATGGACTTCAACCTGGGGTCTTAAAAGAGGTGGCTAATGAGGTAGTAGATGCATTGGTGTTAATGTTCCAAAATTCGCCAAATTCTGGAAAGGTTCCATCAGGCTGGAAAGTAGCAAAAATAACCCCTCTATTCAAGAAGGGAGTGAGGCAGAAAACAAGAAACCATAGGCCAGTTAGCTTGACGTCAGTCGTGGAAAAGGTGTTAGATCATTAAGGAGGTTATAGCTGGGCACTTAGAGAAACTCAAGGTAATCGGTAAGAGTCAGCATGGTTTTATAAAAGGGAAATCATGTTTAACCAACTTACTGAAGTTCTTTGAAGGAATCATGTGCTGTGGATAAAGGGGAACCAGAGGATGTACTGTACTTAGATTTCCAGAAGACATTTGATGAAACGCCCCATCAGAGGTTATTGCAGAAAATAAAAACTCATGGTGTAGGGGATAACATATTGGCTTAGGTAGAAGATTGGCTAGCTAACAGGAAGCAGAGAGTTGGCATAAATGGATCTTTTTCTGGTTGGCAGGAGGTGGTGAGTGGTGTGTTACAGGGATCAGTGCTGGAGCCTCAACTTTTTACAATTTATATTAATGACTTGGATGAAGGGACCGAAGAAATGGTTGCCAGATTTGCTGACGACGCAAAGATAGGTAGGAAAATAAACTGTGACGAGGGTGTAAGGAGGCTACAAGGTGAAATAGGTAGGTTAAGTGAGTGGGAAAAGATCTGGCAAATGGAGTATAATGCCGGCAAATGTGAAATCATTCATTTTGGCAGGAAGAATAAAAAGGCTTATTATCTAAATGGTGAGAGATGAGGAGCCCGGAGATTCAGGGGAATCTGGGTGTCCTAGTGCGTGAATCTCAAAAGGTTAGTATGCAGGTACAGCAGGTAATTAGGAAAGCTAATAGAATGTTATAACTTATTGTAAGGGGAATTGATTACAAGAGTAGGGAAATTATGCCTCAGTTGTATAGGGCATTGGTGAGACCACATCTGGAGTATTGTGCACAGTACCGGTCTCCTTATTTAAAGAAAGATGTAAAGGTGTTAGAAGCAGTTCAGAGGAGGCTCACTAGACTAATACAGGAATGGGTGAGTTGTCTTATGAAGAAAGGTTGGACAGGTTACGCCTGTATCCACTGGAATTTAGAAGAGTAGTCTCTAGGTTAATTGAAACCTTTAAGATCCTGCGGGGTCTTGACAGGATGGATTGGAAAGGATATTTCCTCTTGTGGAGAATCTAGAACTAGGGGTCACTGTTTAAAAGTAAAGAGTCGTTCATTAAAGACAGAGATGAGGAGAATTTTTTTCTCTCAGAGGGTTGTGAGTCTTTGGAACTGTATTCTTCAAAAGGCAGTGGAAGCAGAGCCTTGGAATATTGTTAAGGCAGAGCCAGAAATTTTCTTGATTAACAAGGAGATGAAAGATTATCGGTGGTAGGCAGGAATGTGGGGTTAAGGTTACATTCAGATCAGCCATGATCTTATTGAATGGCAGAGCAGGCTCGAGGGTCTGAGTGGCGAACTCCTGCTCCTAATTCGTATGTAAACCACTCTCTCATCGTAGACCCTACCGATCCTCCACCTGGCTTTGATCTCCCTTGATGACAGTAGGCCCTTTTAAACCATTTCCAGACTGGCCAAAGCCTCCATGTGGCCACCCAACATCAGTCTGGTTACCAAGACCATTCAGGCTGCAGCTCTGGTGCAGTTCAAACAATGTCGTGGAATATCAGAGATAAAAACAAAAAAACTGCGGATGCTGGAAATCCAAAACAAAAACAGAATTACCTGGAAAAACTCAGCAGGTCTGGCAGCAACAGCGGAGAAGAAAAGAGTTGACGTTTCGAGTCATCATGACCCATCAACAGAACTAGGTGAATCCAAGGAAGGGGTGAAATATAAGCTAGTTTAAGGTGTGTGTGTGTGTGGGGGGTGGTGGTTTGGGTGGGGGGAGAGAAGTGGAGGGGGTGGTGTGGTTGTAGGGACAAACAAGCAATGATAGAAGCAGATCATCAAAAGATGTCACAGACAACAGAACAAAAGAACACATAGGTGTTGAAGTTGGTGATATTATCTAAACAAATGTGCTAATTAAGAATGGATGGTAGGGCACTCAAGGTATAGCTCTAGTGGGGGTGGGGGGAGCATAAAAGATTTAAAAATATTTAAAAATAATGGAAATAGGTGGGAAAAGAAAAATCTATATAATTTATTGGAAAAAACAAAAGGAAGGGGGAAGAAACAGAAAGGGGGTGGGGATGGAGGAGGGAGGTCAAGACCTAAAGTGGTTGAATTCAATATTCAGTCCGGAAGGCTGTAAAGTGCCTAGTCGGAAGATGAGGTGTTGTTCCTCCAGTTTGCGTTGGGCTTCACTGGAACAATGCAGCAAGCCAAGGACAGACATGTGGGCAAGAGAGCAGGGTGGAGTGTTGAAATGGCAAGCAGCAGGGAGGTTTGGGTCATTCTTGCGGACAGACCACAGGTGTTCTGCAAAGCGGTCGACCAGTTTACGTTTGGTCTCTCAAATGTAGAGGAGACCACATTGGGAGCAACGAATGCAGTAGACTAAGTTGGGGGAAATGCAATGGAAATGCTGCTTCACTTGAACGGAGTGTTTGGGCTCTTGGACGGTGAGGAGAGAGGAAGTGAAGGGGCAGGTGTTACATCTTTTGCGTGGGCATGGGGTGGTGCCATAGGAGGGGGTTGAAGAGTAGGGGGTGATGCAGGAGTGGACCAGGGTGACCCGGAGGGAACGATCCCTACAGAATGCCGACAGTGGGGCTGAAGGGAAGATGTGTTTAGTGGTGGCATCATGCTGGAGTTGGCGGAAATTGCGGAGGATGATCCTTTGAATGCGGAGGCTGGTGGGGTGATAAGTGAGGACAAGGGGGACCCTATCATGTTTCTGGGAGGGAGGAGAAGGAGTGAGGGCGGATGTGCGGGAGATGGGCCGGACACGGTTGAGGGCCCTGTCAACGACCGTGGGTGGAAAACCTCGGTTAAGGAAGAAGGAGGACGTGTCAAAGGAACTGTTTTTGAAGGTAGCATCATCGGAACAGATGCGACGGAGGCGAAAGAACTGAGAGAATGTATCTTGACTCCCTTCTCTATCCCCTTGTCCCGTCCCTTCCCACCTACATCCGTGATTCCTCTGACACCTTACGTCACATCAACAATTTCCAGTTCCCTGGCCCCTACCGCTTCCTCTTCACCATGGACGTCCAATCCCTCTACACCTCCATCCCCCACCAGGATGGTCTGAGGGCCCTTAGCTTCTTCCTCGAACAGAGGCCCGAACAATCCCCATCCAACACTACTCTCCTCCGTCTGGCTGAACTTGTTCTCACACTGAACAATTTCTCCTTCAACTCCTCTCACTTCCTCCAAATAAAAGGTGTGGCTATGGGTACCTGCATGGGCCCCGGCTATGCCTGTCTCTTTATGGGGTAAGTGGAACATTCCTTGTTCCAGTCCTACTCCGGCCCCCTTCCACAACTTTTTCTCCGGTACATCGATGATTACTTCGGTGCTGCTTCATACTCTCATTGGGACTTGGAAAAATGTATTAATTTCGCTTCCAATCTCCACCCCTCCATCATTTTCACGTGGTCCATCTCTGACACTTCCCTTCCCTTCCCTGACCTCTCTGTCTCAATCTCTGGTGATAGACTGTCCACCAATATCCATTACAAGTCTACCAACTCCCACAGCTACCTCGACTACAGCTCCTCACACCCCACTTCCTGTAAGGACTCCATCCCATTCTCTCAGTTCCTTCACCTCCGTCGCATCTGTTCCGATGATGCTACCTTCAAAAACAGTTCCTCTGACATGTCCTCCTTCTTCCTTAACCGAGGTTTTCCACCCACGGTCGTTGACAGGGCCCTCAACCGTGTCCGGCCCATCTCCCTCCCAGAAACGTGATAGGGTCCCCCTTGTCCTCACTTATCGCCCCACCAGCCTCCGCATTCAAAGGATCATCCTTCGCCAACTCCAGCATGATGCCACTACCAAACACATCTTCCCTTCACCCCCACTGTCGGCATTCCATAGGCATCGTTCCCTCCGGGACACCCTGGTCCACTCCTCCATCACCCCCTACTCCTCAACCCCCTCCTATGGCACCACCCCATGCCCACGCAAAAAATGTAACACCTGCCCCTTCACTTCCTCTCTCCTCACCGTCCAAGGGCCCAAACACTCCTTTTAAGTGAAGCAGCATTTCACTTGCATTTCCCCCAACTTAGTCTACTGCATTCGTTGCTCCCAATGTGGTCTCCTCTACATTGGAGAGACCACATGTAAACTGGGCGACTGCTTTGCAGAACACCTGTGGTCTGTCTGCAAGAATGACCCAAACCTCCCTGTCGCTTGCCATTTTAACACTCCACCCTGCTCTCTTGCCCACATGTCTGTCCTTGGCTTGCTGCATTGTTCCAGTGAAGCCCAACGCAAACTGGAGGAACAACACCTCATCTTCTGACTAGGGACTTTACAGCCTTCCGGACTGAATATTGAGTTCAACAACTTTAGGTCTTGAGCTCTCTCCTCCATCCCCACCCCCTTTCTGTTTCTTCCCCCTTCCTTTTGTTTTTCCAATAAATTATAAAGATTTTTCTTTTCCCACCTATTTCCATTATTTTTAAATATTTTTAAATCTTTTATGCTCCCCCCACCCCCACTAGAGATATACCTTGAGTGTCCTACCATCCATTCTTAATTAGCACATTCGTTTAGATAATATCACCAACTTCAACGCCTATGTGTTCTTTTGTTCTGTTGTCTGTGACATTTTTGATGATCTGCTTCTATCACTGCTTGCTTGTCCCTACAATCACACCACCCCCCTCCACTTCTCTCCCCCCACCTAACCGCCCCCACACACACACACCTTAAACCAGCTTATATTTCACCCCTTCCTTGGATTCACCTAGTTCTGTTGAAGGGGTCATGAGGACTCAAAACATCAACTCTTTTCTTCTCTGCCGAAGCTGCCAGACCTGCTGAGTTTTTCCAGGTAATTCTGTTTTTATCGGCTGATTAAACTTGAATGCGGGCTTAAAGAACTCCATCTAGCTACAGCTATAGGTAAGGCTATTAATGGGCTCTGTGACTATGCACACGCTTAATTAAATAATAATTAGATATGTAATAGGTAATTAGCCATAGTCCAGAAAAGACCACAGGCACCTCTCTGCATTAGGAACACTAACATTGCATAAGGGTAATTTCTTCTGCACCGGATGTAGTAAGTACACTTGGTAGTTAGAAAGGACACTGCTGCCCCCCAATGATAACAAACTAGTCCTGCACCTCAACTGTAACAAAAAAATGGATCAGCACTTATGTTACTTTAATTTGTTATACCCTAATATTTGAGCCTCATTTAACGAATTCTATTGAAGTGAAGTGATTCCTGCTGATCATTATCCCTTGATGACTCTGCTATGATCAATTTCATTGCAGTGTTGTCTTCTTATGATCAATCATATCAAGGTATCAGCTAAGTAATATCACTTCTGCTTTTGAGTCAGGAGGGTGTAGGTTCAAGAGCCACCTGAGAATTCAAGCAGTACTGAAGGAGTGCTGTTATGTCAGAGGGCCTGTCTTTCACGAGACAATAAACCAAGGCCCCATCTACTCTTTCAGGCAGATGCAAAAGAGCCCAAGGCGCTATTTGAAAAGCTGGGGAATTGTCCAACATTCGGGGTCAATTTTTGTTCCTCAATTATCATTAGAACAGATCATCTACTCACACACCTCACTGTTGTTTGTAGGGCCTTGCTGTGCGCAAATTGGCTGCCATGCTTCCCTACATTATAACGGTGACTACATTTCAAAAGAAGTACTTAATTGGAACTGATTGATGTCCTGGGATTGTGAAATGTAAGCTCATTCATTTCTTGTTATGTAACCAAACTCATTGATTTGAGTTCTATCTGTCCCATCATAGATAGCCATTAACAAGGCCACCCTTTTATCCCAAGTCCATTCTCAGCCCTTTTATTTACAAGTTCCCCTTCAACGGAGTCATCAATAGATGTTGGTCATATTTCATATATATGCTGATGACACAGTTCTACATCTTGACAGTTACCTCTGTGCTTTTTGAACTACTTGTCTAATGGCATGAATGAATACCATGTCATGAATGAGCTAGAATTTTCTTCCAATAACGTTCTGAGTCATCTCCAGGACATTTATTTGGAGATTGGGAGGAAACCCATTCAGTTCCTTTATGTCTGTCACATCTGTGCAAGTTCTCTCTTGCCTTTGATGGTTCCACCCAGTTGTTCTTTCATATTCTTGACTGCACTCTTAGCTGCTCTATTTTTAAAGCTGCCTCCAAGGTGCATGATTTTCTGGTTCAAGCCAAGCACTTCTTTGAGCTTTAACCTTCTCTAAAGTCCCAAGTCAACCCAAAAGCAGAATACATATCCCATATCTTCTTCTAAGAATTCAACAAAGTATTTTGTGAAATGGGGTGATTGTATTCTCACCTTCAGCCTCCACCCTCTGAACTTTCCTCTTTGGTTTCTTCTAGGTTCCATTACCCAGTCTCCAACTCAATTCCAGGATATCAAAACGGCATAGCTCCTTAACTTTCTTGATTTTTTTTCCCTTCTATCCATGATTTGCAGGCTTTTAAATTGCTAGCTTTTACCGTTTAAACATGACTGCTTGATGTACCTTGCTTTTCCTTTTATTATTCCCAAACTTTGTTGATTTTGCCTATCACCATTATCTCTCAATCAATGGCAACTTTAAGAGGATATTTGGCCCCCAAATGAAACAGTACATTCCTTCAATATTCAGCTGATGACATTATTATTTAAGCTACAGTGGAAAAAGACTGGTTCATGTTAGATACCTTCCACCCACTGACAACAGCACTTACTGCACTGTAGTGTTCGTCTGCTTGGAGATCTTGTTGCATGGTTCATTAGCAATGACTAAAAATGCTTGAGGGAAATGTTAAGATGGCCGAAAAAAAATAGATTCTATAAAACCTTTCGCTGCATTTTTCAATGACACAATAGAAATGAGTGAGAGCCCTTTAGATTCCCAATATTAGACAGCAGTAGCAGTGATAAATAACTGTAGAATCAATATTACCTGTTGCAGCATACTCTCTATGACATAGATAAAATAAAAACAACTTTGTGTTTCTATAAAAACAAAAAACTGCGGATGCTGGAAATCCGAAACAAAAACAGAAACAGAGATACCTGGAAAAACTCAGCAGGTCTGGCAGCATCGGCGGAGAAGAATACAGTTGACATTTCGAGTTCTCATGACCCTTCCACAGAACTAATTAAACATAGGAAAGGGGTGAAATATAAGCTGGTTTAAGGGGGGGTCGGTGGGGGGTTGTTGGGCCAAGATAGCACTGATAGGAGAAGATAACCAAAAGATGTCACAGACAAAAGAACAAAGAGGTGTCGAAGGTGGTGATATTATCTAAACAAATGTGCTAATTAAGAGTGGAGAGCAGGAAAAGCAAGGCACAGATAGCTCTAGTGGGGGTGGGGTGAAATAAGACTAAAAGGGCCTAAAAGGTATAGATAAATGATAAAAAAACAAAAAACAGAATTACCTGGAAAAACTCAGCAGGTCTGGCAGCATCGGCTGAGAAGAAAAGAGTTGACGTTTCGAGTCCTCATGACCCTTCGACAGAACTAGGTGAATCCCAGGAAGGGTTGAAATATAAGCTGGTTTAAGGTGGTGGTTAAGGGGGGGTGGTTGGGTGGGGGGAGAGAAGTGGAGGGGGGTGGTGTGGTTGTAGGCAAAAGCAGTGATAGAAGCAGATCAAAAGATGTCACAGACGGCAGAACAAAAGAACACATAGGTGTCGAAGTTGGTGATATTATTTAAACGAATGTGCTAATTAAGAATGGATGGTAGGGCACTCAAGGTATAGCTCTAGTGGGGTGGGGGGAGCATAAAAGATTTAAAAATATTTAAAAATAATGGAAATAGGAGCGAAAAAGAAAAATCTATATAATTTATTGGAAAAAAACAAAAGGAAGGGGGAAACAGAAAGGGGGTGGGGATGGAAGAGAGAGCTCAAGACCTAGAGTTGATGAATTCAATATTCAGTCCGGAAGGCTGTAAAGTGCCTAGTCGGAAGATGAGGTGTTGTTCCTCCAGTTTGCGTTGGGTTTTACTGGAACAATGCAGCAAGCCAAGGACAGACATGTGGGCAAGAGAGCAGGGTGGAGTGTTGAAATGGCAAGCGACAGGGAGGTTTGGGTCATTCTTGCGTACAGACCGCAGGTGTTCTGCAAAGCGGTCGACCAGTTTACGTTTGGTCTCTCCAATGTAGAGGAGACCGCATTGGGAGCAACGAATGCAGTAGACTTAGTTGGGGGAAATGCAAGTGAAATGTTGCTTCACTTGAAAGGAGTGTTTGGGCCCTTGGACAGTGAGGAGAGAGGAAGTGAAGGGGCAGGTGTTACATCTTTTGCGTGGGAATGGGGAGGTGCCATAGGTGGGGGTTGGGGAGTAGGGGGTGATGGAGGAGTGGACCAGGGTGTGCTGGAGGGAACGATCCCTACGGAATGCCAACAGTGGGGGTGAAGGGAAGATGTGTTTGGTAGTGGCATCATGCTGGAGTTGGCGGAAATGGCGGAGGATGATCCTTTGAATGCGGAGGCTGGTGGGGTGATAAGTGAGGACATGTTTCTGGGAGGGAGGAGAAGGTGTGAGGGCAGATGCGCGGGAGATGGGCCGGACACGGTTGAGGGCCCTGTCAACGACCGTGGGTGGAAAACCTCGGTTAAGGAAGAAGGAGGACATGTCAGAGGAACTGTTTTTGAAGATAGCATCATCGGAACAGATGCGACGGAGGCGAAGGAACTGAGAGAATGGGATGGAGTCCTTACAGGAAGCGGGGTGTGAGGAGCTGTAGTCGAGATAGCTGTGGGAGTCGGTAGGCTTGTAATGGATATTGGTGGACAGTCTGTCACCAGAGATTGAGACAGCGAGGTCAAGGAAGGGAAGAGAAGTGTCAGAGATGGACCATGTGAAAATGATGGAGGGGTGGAGATTGGAAGCAAAATTAATAAATTTTTCCAAGTCCAGATGAGAGCACGAAGCAGCACCGAAGTAATCATCGATGTACCGGAGAAAGAGTTGTAGAAGGGGGCCGGAGTAGGACTGGAACAAGGAATGTTCCACATACCCCATAAAGAGACAGGCATAGCTGGGGCCCATGTGGGTACCCATAGCCACACCTTTCATTTGGAGGAAGTGAGAGGAGTTGAAGGAGAAATTGTTCAGTGTGAGAACAAGTTCAGCCAGACAGAGGAGAGTAGTGGTGGATGGGGATTGTTCGGGCCTCTGTTCGAGGAAGAAGCTAAGGGCCCTCAGACCATCCTGGTGGGGGATGGAGGTGTAGAGGGATTGGACGTCCATGGTGAAGAGGAAGCGGTTGGGGCCAGGGAACTGGAAATTGTTGATGTGACGTAAGGTGTCAGAGGAATCACGGATGTAGGTGGGAAGGGACTGAACAAGGGGAGAGAGAAGGGAGTCAATATAACGAGAAATGAGTTCCATGGGGCAGGAGCAAGCTGAGATGATCGGTCTACCGGGACAGTTCTGTTTGTGGATTTTGGGTAGGAGGTAGAAGCAGGCCGTCCGAGCTTGGGCGACTATCAGGTTGGAAGCTGTGGGAGGAAGATCCCCAGAGGAGATGAAGTCAGTGACAGACCTGGAAACAATGGCTTGATGTTCAGTGGTGGGGTCATGGTCCAGGGAGAGGTAGGAGGAAGTGTCTGTGAGTTGACGCTCAGCCTCCGCGAGGTAGAGGTCAGTGCGCCAGACAGCAACAGCACCACCCTTGTCAGCGGGTTTGATGACAATGTCAGGGTTGGACCTGAGAGAATGGAGTGCAGTAAGTTCAGAGAGACAGATATTAGGATGGGTGAGAGGAGCAGAGAAATTGAGACGTCTAATGTCGCACTGACAGTTCTCAATGAAAAGATCAAGAGAAGGTAAGAATCCAGAGGGAGGGGTCCAGGTGGAGGGAGAATATTGGAGGTGGGTGAAAGGATCCGTTGAACGGGGAGAGGACTCCTGCCCAAAGAAGTGAGCCCGGAGACGAAGACGGCGGAAGAAGAGTTCAGCATCATGCCGAGCCCGAAATTCATTAAGGTGAGGGCGTAGGGGTATGAAACTAAGTCCTTTGCTGAGCACTGAACGTTCAGCATCGGAGAGGGGAAGGTCAGGGGGTATAGTGAATACACGGCTGGGGCTGGGATTGGAAGATGGGGTGGGGACGGAGGGACAGGCAGGGGTGGAGGGTCCTAGATGGGTGTTGGTGTCGATGAGTTGTTGGAGCTTGCGTTCCTTAGCACTTGAGAGAAAGAGAAAAAGTTTCTTGTTGAAGTGTCGGATGAGCCGAAGAATAAAATGAAACTGGGGGCACGCGCAGCTTTGAAAAAGGGTATGGCGGTGCTGCTGGAGGGAGAGGTCGAGTGTGTTCATATGGCGGCGCATGGCACTGAGTGTGGATTTCAGAATGTGACGGGAACAGCAGTCCGAGAAATGTTTTATGTCCCGGAGATACCTGTAATCCTGGTGGGTTTGAAACATGAGGGGTGGAATTTCAGTTGAAATCCACGTGGGGTAATTCAGAGACGGAGACAGTCACTGAGAAAGGAGATATGGCTGTGAAAGCGGGTTTTAGTAAACACCTTGTCAAGCACCAGGAGAGAAATGGAAAGCAATGAAGGTGAACAAGGCAAAAGAGAGATACGGAAATTTTGTCGCAGAGACAAACAGAACTTCTTCAAGGAAATAAGCATTTCTTGAAGAGCAGTGGCAGTCAATTAAACACAGAGATAAAAACAAAAAACTCCGGATGCTGGAAATCCAAAACAAAAACAGAATTACCTGGAAAAACTCAGCAGGTCTGGCAGCATCGGCTGAGAAGAAAAGAGTTGACGTTTCGAGTCCTCATGACCCTTCGACAGAACTAGGTGAATCCTAGGAAGGGTTGAAATATAAGCTGGTTTAAGGTGGTGGTGGGGGTGGGGTTTGGGTAGGGGGAGAGAAGTGGAGGGGGGTGGTATGGTTGTAGGCAAAAGCAGTGATAGAAGCAGATCATCAAATGATGTCACAGACGGCAGAACAAAAGAACACATAGGTGTTGAAGTTGGTGATATTATCTAAACGAATGTGCTAATTAAGAATGGATGGTAGGGCACTCAAGGTATAGCTCTAGTGGGGGTAGGGGGAGCATAAAAGATTTAAGAATATTTAAAAATAATGGAAAAAGGAGCGAAAAAAAAAATCTATATAATTTATTGGAAAAAAACAAAAGGAAGGGGGAAGAAACAGAAGCCCAACGCAAACTGGAGGAACAACACCTCATCTTCCGACTAGGCACTTTACAGCCTTCCAGACTGAATATTGAATCCAACAACTTTAGGTCTTGAGCTCCCTCCTCCATCCCCACCCCCTTTCTGTTTCTTCCCCCTTCCTTTTGTTTTTTTCCAATAAATTATATAGATTTTTCTTTTTCGCTCCTATTTCCATTATTTTTAAATATTTTTAAATCTTTTATGCTCCCCCCACCCCCACTAGAGCTATACCTTGAGTGCCCTACCATCCATTCTTAATTAGCACATTCGTTTAGATAATATCACCAACTTCAACACCTATGTGTTCTTTTGTTCTGCCATCTGTGACATCTTTTGATGATCTGCTTCTATCACTGCTTTTGCCTACAACCACACCACCCCCCTCCACTTCTCTCCCCCCACCCAACCCAACCCCCCCCACTTCTCTCCCCCCACCCAACCCCCCCCCCACCCCAGTCCCCCACCACCACCTTAAACCAGCTTATATTTCAACCCTTCCTGGGATTCACCTAGTTCTGTCGAAGGGTCATGAGGACTCGAAACGTCAACTCTTTTCTTCTCCGCCGATGCTGCCAGACCTGCTGAGTTTTTCCAGGTAATTCTGTTTTTGTTTTGGATTTCCAGCATCCGCAGTTTTTTGTTTTTATATAGATAAACGATATCTATCCACCCTCATGCCTTTCCTCTCTCCTGGAAAAATGATAGGGTCCCCCTTATCCTCACTTATCACCCGACCAGCCTCCGCATTCAAAGGATCATCCTCCGCCATTCCCACCAACTCCAGCATGATGTCACCACCAAACACATCTTCCCTTCATCGCCGCCGCCCCCCCCCCCCACCCCCCAGCAGCATTCCATAGGGATCGTTCCCTATGTGTCACCCTGTTCTATTCCTCCCTCACCCCCTACTCCTCAACCCCATCCTACGGCACCTCCCAATGCACACGCAGAATATGCAACATCTTCCCCTTCACTTCCTCTCTCCTCACTGTTCAAGGGCCCACACTCCTTTCAAGTGAAACAGCATTTCACTTGCACTTCCCTCAACTTAGTCTACTGCATTTGTTGCTCCCAATGCGGTTTCCTCTACTTTGGAGAGGACAAACGCACACTGGGTGACCGCTTTGCAGAACACCTTCGGTCCGTCCGCAAGCATTACCCAGACCTCCCTGTCGCTTGCCATTTCAACACTCCACCCTGCTCTCTTGCCCACATGTCCGTCCTTGGCTTGCTGCATTGTTCCAGTGAAGCTCAACGCAAACTGGAGGAACAGCACCTCATCTTCTGACTAGGCACTTTACAGCCTTCCAGACTGAATATTGAGTTCAACAATTTTAGATCTTGAACTCCTTCCTCCATCCCCACTCCCTTTCCATTTCTTCCCCCTCCTTTTTTTGTCCAATAATTTATATAGATTTCTTTTCCCAACTGTTTCCATTATTTTTAAATGTATTTGCATCGTTTATCTATACCTTTTGTCCTTTTAGTCTTATTTCACCCCACCCCCACCAAAGCTATCGGTACCTTGCTTTTCCTGCTCTCCATTCTTGATTAGCATTCTTTTAGATAATATCACCACCTTCAACACCTCTGTTCTTTTGTCTGTGACATCTTTTGGTTATCTCCTCCTATCACTGCTTGCTTGTCCCAACAACCCCCCCTTTCTTCCTTCTACCCCCCCTTAAACCAGCTTATATTTCACCCCTTCCCTATTTTTACTTTGTATTTCTATATATTGAGCAGCATTTAAATTCAGCTTCTGAATGTGCAAACATTTTGTTTACTAAAGTCCATTTTATTCGCAGGCTACATGATGCTAGCGTAACATTTCCAGGAATTTACTTGTAATATATGTCCTATATTTTTCAAACCCCCCCCCCCCCCCACCATTAATACATTCTCAACATTTTATCAACTCAATCCTAAAAAAAAAATGAACTACTTTAACAGCAAATGTCCCCGATGCAACTGTAGGAAATAGATTTATACAGGATCACTTCTGCAATTTCACATGATAGCAAGCTATTCAAACCCCGGGCACTAAGTAATTGTTCATCTTGCTTCCCTTTCTCCAGGGCTGTAAAGGGAATAAGGGTTGCTTTTGACACATTAGAACATTCGCTCTTATATATATTCTCAACTTCAAATAGAGCACTGAGTTTGAGCCACGAAACTGCTGGGTGCACAATATTCAGGGAATCCCCCACGACCAGTTAAAATTGCAGATTTATATGCAGGATTAGTGCACATTGCATAAGCTGTATACATGGTCAAAGAGTATATCTAAACTACTGGGAGCGAGGCTATACAATGTCATTATCTGAAATAAAGTGATTATGCCACATGTAAAGGTGCCTATCATTTTTAATGACTGTGTCTAAAACGTATCTGGGAGTTGACCTGCTAGCTGCATCTTGTTGTGGAGGGCAAAAAACAAACATAATACAGAAAGCTGTCTGGAGAGCAATTACTTTAGTGGGCAGACAGCAAGACTTCATTGCAGTCATCAGAAACTAATCAAGTCAATTTTGATTAAACAAAAACTTGGAGGAAACTTAACAGTCTAGATCAGATATTAAAAAGGGTTCTATTGTTGCCAGAGGTTGAGAACAAAAGACAACTGCCAACAGACAGTTGTTCACGCCTCAGCTACTTGAATGGTTGCTTGTTGGGAAGATGAACTGTGCATTCCTTTGTTTCAAAGGCAGGAAAATAAATAGGAACCAGTTCTGCATTACTTATGACACTGCCTATTCTATGCAAAAATGTTTACACAATTATTAATCAGACATTTGGTTCTACTGCAATATGAAGAATCTACAGTTTCGTTTACGTTGAGAGTTGTGCTGCTAGTTTCTTACTGGATTTATTTAAGTCTGAACGCAACAGAGATAATGATACTTTCTTCTTCCTGGAGTGGGCCAGGAGAGCACAGCAGGTAATCCATATGACCTTTGATGCAGTAGAAAGGCAAGTTAACTTTGTCCCATTCTATCCCCCACTGTGTCATGTGCAAGATTGTAAATTTCAGTTCAAAGGAGATGCTGAAATGCTTACAAAACACATTCTTCCCACCAGAATCTCAAATTTGAGGTATTGGACCACTCAAAATACAATCTGCATACCATAAAAAGCTTTATCATGCTGCACTATAGAGTATCTTAAGAGTTTCTTACCTGCAAATCCATACATGCTAATAATGCCAACTGTACTATCAAAGTCTTAAGCTTTAGGCATTCTCGCACTTTTCTACGCTAGCCTGAAGATGTTGACTGACACTCGGGTGTGATCCCAAGAGAACAGTGACCAACTGTAGCCATGTAACTGCTGTTCTGGTCAAGATCATCTAAATTATTGGATGGAGAAATGGCCTATTTGGTTCCAATATTTGGTAGTCAGGCAAAAGAAAAAGCACTATATACTCTCACAAGGCAGTGAACTTCAGGCTATCATTTTAGGTGCTGTCCTAACATTTTTTTTATTGGATCCAAATAGCATCTTATCGTTTGTGCTGGTAGTAATTGGAAATGATAGTAACAAACTTAAGTAAATGCGATTGTTTTGATCTTATGCTCAACTGTGATTAAGAAAGAATCGATGGTTATAAGACTTTTATTTCAGAAAATCACCGTAGCTAGGTACAAAAACACATCACAACTTAATCTATTTACTAACACCAGTATCCGAAATGCTTATCAAAACAACAGTTAGCAATTTGCTATATAGTGTATGGGTAATGAAGTCCCAGTGAATCCATTCTTAACTGTGGACACTCTGTAGTAAGGTGATGTTGTCCCCTTTCAGCATAACACGGCCTGAAAGAGAGAAAAACTTGTAATATAAAAGCAGCTCCTGGTTAAAATGAACCACCCCTTCAGCACAGGAGGTCATCATTTGGCCTGTTGAGTCTGTGCTGGCTCTCTGCAAGAGCAACTTTGCGCGTCCCACTTTCCCACCCTTTCCCCATACGCCTGCTTCCCTTCAGCGGCTTATCCAATGTCCTTTTAAAAGCCACAATTGAATCTGCCTCCACCACCCTTTCAGGCATTGCATTCCAAATCATAGGCACTCACTGCAGAAACATTTTTCCTCATGTTGCCTTTGGTTCCTTTGCCAATCACTTTAAATCTGCTCCCTGGTTCTTGACCCTTATGCCGATAGGAACAGTCTCTCTTTAACAACTCTTTCCAGAGTAACTGAATGACCCCAAAGGTGCTGCCCCTGGACCTCTGTTTTCAGATCCAGTGACTCAATGATTTAGGAACCAAAACTGGGAAATGTAGTCGGTGTCAACTTGGGTCAGTTGGCAGCAACCTCTACACCCAAGACAGAAGGTTGTAGATTCAAATTCTCCTCTTAAAATTTAGCACAAAATCCGCTTTTCAAGGAGTGGGCATCATTGGAGTTGCATTCTTTCAGGTGAGTTGTTAACCCATAGGTGCCATATCTGCTTGTTCAGGGCATAAAAGATCCCACTGCACTGTTTGGAGAACAGGAAAATCCAGTAATCTGGTCAGCATCTCTCCCTCAATAAAAGAGTGACTGGTTAGTCAACTCATTTGCTCTTTGTAGGCTCTTGGATAATTAATTTTGGTCATGTGATACAGTCACTGTGAAAAGGCAAACAAGAAGAATTTGTTGGGACAATTCAAGGGTGCTAAAAAGACACTGTGAATGGAAGTGCAATCATTATGCTCTGGTAAAAGGAATAGTTCACAGGACTATTGTGCAAAATTCAGACATTGTGAGGTAATAAATTGAAATAATAGAACCAGCAGTTACTGATTCCCAATGGGGGTAATCAGACCCTTGTATTGAGCTGTTTATTACACACTGACAAACGTGGAAAAAAAATGGCCCAGGATATTGAGGGGCTTCACAACCCATCAACTTAATTGACTGTAAATCGTGTAAGGGCACTCCGAGAGCACTACTCAGCAAATGAGGTAGTTAATCCGCTTTGGGTGTGGTAAGCATGTTAGCCAGTAAATCAGAAGCTTTTCTCTGAACAGTAGCACGGGATCTTTTACCTGAACAGGGAAAGGGGGGCGGGGGGGGCTCAGGTTAGTGCCTCACCCCAAGGGTGGCATCTCTCATACTGAAGCACTCTCTTAGAACACAGACGGTTAAACGTTGCAATGTTTTAAATTGGAGTAGGACGTGAGCTCTCAACTTCTGACTCACTGGTGAAATTGCTACCAACTAAGTCAAGCTGATAAATGATTGTGAAAGGAAAGAGGTGTTAACAAAAGCCAGTAAGCTGGAAGTGAGAAGTGAAAGGACTGCTGTTTCAAGTATAAAATTTAGAATTAACACGAACATTTTTAGCTGGCTGGCCAAGACAATGATGCAATGGGTATTAAATATCAAAAGTGGCTGACAACACACATACTTCATTAAGTATCTGTAAGACTGTACCGGCTGTGCACCCACTGGATAGTTATTAAAGTAATTTTGATTTGTCATTCAACTAGTTCAATTGGTGATAAATCAAATTAAAATTTTCACAGCACAATGTGACCAAATTTCAACAATTCAAAAGATAAAATCAAACCTTATTGATGAACTACACCAGGATCAAGTATTTGCTTCCTCAATTGTTACAATTTTTCCCACTGAAGGACTCATATCAGGGTAGATTTTCAATGCACCTCCTCAACCCAGTCTTCCTCTACAGCAAATGCAGCAGAGGCTGCCATTGGCCAGAGTGGGATGGTTTGAACACAGTTGACCACTATGCCGCAAACCATTGTCGTAGGAGATGGAAGACCACCATTTTAATGTCTAGTGCCTTGACTAAATGAGCAAATGTCAGGGGATTATTTAACATCCCTGGCAGTGCAACACAATCAGACCTAAATCCCTAAAATCTTAAATCCCTGTCCCAAGTTAGCAATTGGGAGCAGGAAGTTTTGCCTGCTTTCCCTTTTTTCAGCCTTGAGGAATTGAAACCAACTGTAATACTATACTGGCTGTGGTCAGTTGACTCAAGTGTTTCCCAGTATTATGTTATATCACTCAGTGCATTTACCAAGTTAAGCAGATCTAGTGAAGTAGTTTTAGATGCTTATTACATCACAGCACTTTCACATGACCATCTGACTGCAATCCAACAAGTCCACCTTAATTCATTCTTTTCTCAAAAGGATGAAATCTGTCAGATGCTGCAATGAGAGTTTGAGGAGAAAGCAGAGGAAAGAGAAAAGATGCAGTGCCTGAGAGAACTCGTCCTGACAAATCTTAAAACAAGGATAAACTTTTTACATCTAATTTGTTCTAATTTGTTATTGATAAAATAAAGACACACCACCGGAAGAGCAGGGCCATGTTAACCATATTATGTCACTAGACTAATAATCCAGAGGTCCAGGCTAATGCTCTGGGGACATGGGTTCAAATCCCATCACAACAGCTAGTGGAATTTAAATTCAATTAATAAATCTGGAATATAAAGTTAGTCATAGTGATGGTGATCATGACAACTATCATTGATTGTTGTAAAAACCCATCTGGTTCACCAATGTCCCTTAGGGAAGGAAATCTGCCGTCCTAACCTGGTCTGGCCTACATGTGACCCCAGACTGTTAACTGCCCTCTGAAATGGCCTAGCAAGCCACTCAGTTTAAGGGCAATTAGGGATGGGCAACAAATGCTAAGTCTTGTCAGCGACGCCCACATCCCATGAAAGAATAATAAACATACCCACTTACCCAATGGTTTTCTTGATTTTGATTTCATATGAATTTCCTCTGCATCATCCAAAACAAGGTTCATATATTCATCAAATCCCTAAAATTAAAAAAAAGACATTAATTACTTTCTACAACAGCTGGGACTGTCACTTGCCAAGCTCAGAGCAGAGGATAAATCATAAACCAAGATCCAAATGCACAGTAACCTCAGGCTAAGAAGGTATCAGCCATGCACCAGTATTGTGCAATAAACTACAGGTAATAGGTTTTATTTAAAATAGAGACTTCTGTAGCTGGAGTATAGACTCAGCAGAGGCCTGTAGAAAAGGCGTTGGAATAGATTCTTACTAATTGCATGCAATATGCCTTTTCTTATGTGCCATCTCCTTTTACACCCCAATGAGGTAAATGATCAGGTTTTAAGTCAAACATAAGCTAATCTTGAATTTCACCAGTATTTGGGATCAAGTCCTATTAATTTTTTTCCCATGAAAAATGAAATCCAGTAGCTTGCCATTGATTTCATGAAGCGCTCAACTACAAAAATTAAAAACTACAAATGGTAGAAATGCATGCACCTGTTAGCAACTGCAGAGAAACCACAAATTAATGCCCCCAGTTTAGACAACCTATCTTTTCAGATGCTCACTGACCTTATCTATCTTTCTACCATTTTCTACCAAAGCAGCCCTGCAGCCAACTTCTGGAAGGCAGAAAAAGCTGTTCCTTTCAAGGATGCATTCCTTGATGGCCAGTATAAGGCTAGGCCTTATGCTTGGATCAAAAGGGCGGGTAAGTGAAAGTTTAAACCACCACTCTGTCTTGTATCTGCATCTATGGAAAAAAGGATACACCACAAAATAACTGGAATCACATTTAGAGTGAACAATTGGTGGTTACCTTCATTTGGTGCATCATCAGGCTTTCTGGTTAGCTCTTAGCTAAAACAGTCTATTCTGCTTTCCACAATCCAGTAAACAACACATCAGGCCTACAGCTTATATTTCATACTTACAATTATACAGCCTTCTATCCTCATGTTGACCTGCTCATATAACCATACTTGGATCCTGGATCGCTAGAGTAAAGAAAAGCGTATTTTAAGCTAGGAACAAATTATTGAGAGATATTTGAATCCCTATTAGAATAAAACAGCATCCTTAAACAGTGCAGTGCAACCTCATTAATGAACTGAAGAGTCAAGTCTAGATTTTGTGCTTAAGTCTCTGGAATGCAGTTTGAACTCATGACATCTAATTCAGGCAAGAGGGTTGCCATGGAGCCTTGGTCTTTGCTGAACTAATGCAGCAAAGTTATTAATGAGCTGCATTTACTTATCAGGTGCAACAACTAAACATTACCACAAAGCTTAATTATACAAAAGATTAAAATTAAATAACATGTACTTACATTTTGAAGATATCTGAAAATAAGATTCTGTTGCACTTCCAGTTAAGGAACATGGGCACATAGTTATACAGTAAACAGCTCTATAGTAAGATTTGTATATACCTAACATGCCCTCTACAACCAATCCGTGGTATGGTCACCATTCTAATGCAATTATATAAACATTACTTTTAAATTGCTTACAAACACAGCTCATGACCCATTTTGACCATAACCTTCCCCAAAATGGCCATTATTTGTATTTCTCAAGTGAGTGGTGGCAACCTATTCAATTACAAAGACCGTCATAAACTCAACGTTACCCTAACCCAACATCCACAAACCCAGGAGTGCCTTCTGGAAATGTGTATCAGGAAGAGGAACCCAGACTGATTTCTTCTTCTGACTCAGAGGAATTAAATTCAGCTGTTGCATCTATGTCTGCCTCTGTCCAAGATCAGCAAACTTAGGGTGTTCCTGATTTGTATTGGACAGTTACTCCACCATCTGGGTGAGATTCTGCCCTGAGACTTAACACATTTATTAGTGCCTGAATCTAATCTAATTGATAGTTTTAGATTTGTTACATTTACAAAAAATCCTTATCTAGCAACTTCCAAGCCCACATTTATCTTAGAAACTGCCCAAGTAAATGGATCAACATAGAAACTGCCCGAGTAAATGAGTCAACATCATAAATACACTCTCCCATCTCTTGTGGTGCCTTCACTGAGAGGAAAGGAGGCTACAACTACAGGGAAATACTCTTATATGGGAATTTGCCTTGATAAACATAGGTACGAGAATTTATAATGGTAATAAACTGACTTTGAAATAATGCAATTAATTACATCTGCATTCCTTGTTTCATTCACTCAATGGCACTTAACCTCACTTCATCGAAAGCCTAAGCACCCCATTCATCCATTGCCCCTGCGCTCATTGACCTATATTTGGCTCTCAGTCAAGCGATGACTCCATTTTAAAACTATTGTCCTTGTTTAACAGTCCCTCCATGGCCTTTTCCCTCCTTGTGTGTCATATGGGCCAGCCGTACAATCTCGCAGATCTTTGCCCTCGTCCAATTCAAACCTCCACTGTATCCCTGATTTTTAACTGCTCCGGCGTTGGTGGCTGTGCCCTCAAGCTGCCTGCATCCTAAAAATCTGGAGTTACCTTGCTAAGCATCTCTTTCCTCCTTTATGGCACTCCTTAAAACCTACTTCTTTGACCGAGGGTTTGGCCACCTGACCTAACACCTCACATGGCTTGGAGGCAACTGTTGTCCCAATAACGCTGCTCTGAAGCGCCTTGAGGTATCTCACTGCATTAAATGGGATATTTAAATGCAAACTGTACTCGGTTAGGACTCGCCATGTGCAGTGCAACAGCCGAGGGACCAGTGAACATAAAAAAGTAATTTTATACTGAAAGCCCAACTACGCCTCTCGCCCCCCCCAACTAGAACATTCCCCATGCTGTGGATCAGGTTGTTTTAATACTTAACATGAATTCCCCCTCCCAGCTCGTCTCCAGGGAGCGGGGGAGACGCTCATTCAACAAGACAACGTTTTAATGTCCCCGGCTTCTGCTGGAAATGAGGGTGAGGGGCCGCTCATCACCGGCGGCCTCCATTATACAGCGAGAGCCCCCCCTCCCCCTCCCCCTCCCCCTCCCTCCCTCCTCGACCGAGGCACAGGGACAGAGTGTGTGCGGCCGACGCTGCTGCTGCCCCCACCCCCCACCCGGGCCCGGTCAGAGGCAGAGCCCGAGGCCCAGGCTTCAAAATCGGCGCCCGGGCCTCCGGCTCCAACCGCATTCCTCAGGCCCGGCTCCCTCCGTCCACCACCACCACCACCACCACCCCACTCCCTCCTCCTCCTCCTCTGCCCCGGTGAAGGATACGATGGGCTGCACCATCACTTTCTGCACTTTCTGAGCCTGCCCGCGGTACGCCATGTCGCCGGCTCCGTCCCCACAAGGAACAGCAGCGAGGAAACAAAATGGCGGCCCACGCTTCCTCCCGCCGCGCCGCGACCCTTGACCCCTCCTCCCCGCGCGCGGGCTTCTGGGACGGGGAGAAGCGGGCGGAAGGCGCGGGGGGGGGGGGGGGGGGGTGGGACTCTCGTGACCTCTGACCAACCACTCCACCCCCCGACCCCCCCCCCGCCCCCAACCAATCGTTCGCTGCCATGCCAACCAGATGGAGGCGGGGCGTGCTCCAGGTGAGGGGCGCCAGGTGGCACATTTAACCGACAGGGGGTTCCCAACCCTCCAGGATTGGCCTGGAGTCCCCAGGAATTGAAGATCAATCTCCAGGACACTGGTGTGTGCAACCCTGGAGAAAAATCATCAGGACAGTATGAGTTTTTTTTTTTGTTTTGTGATTAACTTTGAACATTGCTCTTCACCAAATATTTAAAATATTGAAAACAAAAACAAAAATAGCTGGAAAAACTCAGCAGGTCTGGCAGCATCTGCGGAGAGGGACACACAGTTAACGTTTCCAGTCCGTATGACTCTTCAACAGAACCAAGAAAAAATAGAAAAGAGGTGAAATATAAGCTGGGGTTGGGGGTGGGGGTGGGGGTGGGGGACAGGTAGAGCCAGTGATTAAAATTAAGTATTTAAAGTATTGAAAATGGGAACAAAAAGGGCTATTTGGCAGATGGTCAAGCATCATCCAATTGGGTAAGCAGTCTTTTTTTTCATTCATTTAGGGGATGTGGGTGTCGCTGGCTGGGCCAGCATTTATTGCCACCCCCCAATTGCCCTTTAGAAGGTGTTGGTGTGCAGCCTTCTTGAGTCACTGTAGCCCATGTGGTGCAGGAAGGGGAGGCCACGATCTTGAGCCAGTGACAGTTAAGGAATATAATCCCAAGTCAGGATGGTGTGTGACTTGAAGGGGAACTTGCAGGTGGTGGTGTTTCCATGCATCTGCTGCCCTTGTCCTTCCAGATGGTAGAGGTTTCAAGTTTGGAAGGTGCTGTCAAAGGAGGCTTGGTGAGTTGCTGCAGTGCATCTTGTGAATGGTAAGCACACTGCTGCTACTGCACGCCAGTGGTGGATGGGGTGCCAATAAAGTGGGCTGCTTTGGCCTGGATGGTGTCAAGCTTCTTGAGTGTTGTTGGAGCTGCACTCATCCAGCTAAGTGGAGAGTATTCCATCAGACACCTGACTTGGGGTGGACAGGCTTTGGGAAGTCAGAACGTGAGTTGCTTGCTACAGAATTCCTAGCCTTAGTTTTAATATGGCTGGTCAAGTTCAGTTTCTGGTCAATGGTAACCCCACTGGAGCAGAAGTAGGCCATTTGGCCCATCAAGTCTGCTGCGCCATTCAATGAGATCACGGCTGATCTGATAATCCTCACCTCCAATTTCCTGCCTTTTCCCCATCACCCTTGATTTCCTTACTGATTAAAAATCCGTCCATCTCAGCCTTGAGTGTACTTAACCACCCAGCCTCTACAGCCCTCTGCGGTATAGAATTCCACAGATTCACTATCCTCTGAGAGAAGAAATTCCTCCTCATCTATGACTTAAATGGGCGACCCCTTACTCTGAGATTATGCCATCTGTCCGAGACTCTCGATAAAGTCACCTCTCATTCTTCTAAACTGCAATGAGTACAGCCCAACCTACTCAACCTCTCCTCATAAGAAAATCCCTCCATAATCTGAATCAACTGATTGAACCTTCTCTGGACTGCCTCCAATGCTAATATATCTTTCCTTAGATAAGGGGACCAAAACTGTTCACAGTATTCTAGGTGTGGTCTAACTAGTGCCTTGTATAGTTTTAGCAAGACTTCCCTATTTTTATACTCCATTCCCTTTGAAATAAAGGCCAACATTCCATTTGCCTTCCCTGTTACCTGCTGAGCTTGTATGCTAGCTTTTTGTGATTCATGTACGAGGACCCCCAAATCCTTCTGTGCCGCAGCTTTCTGCAGTCTTTCTCCGTTTAAATAATATTCAGTTCCTCCATTCTTCCTGCCAAAGTGCATAACCTCACATTTTTCCACATTATATTCCATCTGCCCACTCTTTTAATCTCTCTATATCTTTCTGTAGACTCTTTGTGTCATCCTCACCACTTGCCTTCCCATCTATTTTGTGTCATCTGCAAACTTGGTGATAGTATATGCACTTCCCTCATCCAAGTCATTAATATATATTGTAAATAATTGTGGCCCCAGCACTGATCCCTGTGGCACTCCACTAATTACAGGTTGCCATCCTGAAAACGTCCCCCTTATTTAGCAGGTACAAGGGAAGCAAATCAGCAGAGGCATTAGTGGAGTACAGACAGTGCAGGTTGGAGCTTAAGAAAGCAATTAGGAGAGCAAAGAGGAGATATGAGAAAGTCTGGTAAAAGTAGGGAAAATCCCAAGATATTCTATAAGTATATCAATGGAAAGAGGATAACTAGGGAAAGAGTAGGGCCCATAAGGGACCAAGGGGGCAATCTATGAGTGGAGCCAGAGGACATCACTAGAGTGTTGAATGAATACTTCACGTTCGTCTTCACCCAAGAAAATGAGAATGAAGGTATCGAACTTGGGGAGAGAGACTGCGAGGTTCTTAAGCAAATTGATATAGGGAGTGACAAGGTATTGGAGGTGTTAGCAGGCTTAAAAGTGGACAAATCTCCAGGGCCGGATGATTTGTGTAGCAGACTGCTGAAGGGGTCAAGGGAGGAGATCGCAGGGGCTCTGACCCGAATTTTTAATTCCTCTCTGGCCACAGGGCAGGTGCCAGAGGACTGGAGAACAGCTAATGTGGTTCTGCTATTTAAGAAAGGTTGTAGAGATAAGTCAGGGAACTATGGGCCAGTGAGTCTCATGTCAGTGGTAGGGAAACTATTGGAGAAAGTTCTGAAGGAGAGAATCTACCTCCACTTGGAGAGGCAAGGTTTGATCAGGGATAGTCAGCATAGCTTTGTCAGAGGGAGGTCATGCCTAACAAATTTGATTGAATTTTTTGAGGAGGTGACCATAAGACATAGGAGCAGAAATTAGGCCATTTGGTCCATCGAGTCTGCTCCGCCATTCAATCATGGCTGATAAGTTTCTCAACCCCATTCTCCCACCTTCGTCCCGTAACCTTTGATCCCCTTACCAATCAAGAACCTATCTATCTCGGTCTTAAGTACGCTCAATGACCTGGCCTCCACGGCCTACTGTGGCAACGAATTCCATAGATTCACCACTCTCTGGCTAAAGAAGTTTCTCAGTTTGACCAGGTGTGTAGATGAGGGTAGTGTAGTTGATGTAGTTTATATGGATTTCAGCAAAGCCTTTGACAAGGTCCCACATGGGAGACTTATAAAGAAGGCAAATGCACGTGGGATAAAGGGTAATTTGATAAGGTGGATTCAAAATTGGCTTAGTTGTAGGAGGCAGAATGTGATGACAGAAGGATGCTTTAGTGACTGGAAGCCAGTGTCCAGTGGCATACCACAGGGATCTGCGCTCGGTCTCCTATTATTTGTCATTTATATAAACGACATAGATGACAATGTGGGAGGTAGGATTAGTAAGTTTGCGGATGACACACAAAGATTGGTGGGGTGGTTAACAGTGAGGTTGAGTGTCTTGGGCTACAGGAAGATATAGACGGGATGTTCAAATGGGCAGATAAGTGGCAGATGGAATTTAACCCTGAAAAGTGTGAGGTGATACACTTTGGAAGGAGTAATTTGACAAGGAAGTATTCAATGAACCGCACGGCACTAGGAAGTTCTGAGGAACAAAGGGACATTGGTGTGTGTCCATAGACCTCTGAAGGTGGAGGGGCACGTTAGTGGGGTGGTGAAAAAGGCATATGGGACACTTGCCTTTATCAATCGAGGCATAGATTACAATAGTAGGGAGGTCATGTTGGAGTTGTATAGAACTTTGGTGAGGCCACAGCTGGAGTACTGTGTGCAGTTCTGGTTGCGACATTATAGGAAGGATGTGATTGCACTGGACGGGGTGCAGAGGACATTCACCAGGATGTTGCCTGGGATGAAACATTTAAGATATGAAGAGAGGTTGGATAGACTTGGGTTGTTTTCGTTGAATCAGAGAAGACTGAGAGGCGACCTGATCGAGGTGTACAAGATTAGGAGGGGCATTGTGGATAGGGAGCAGCTGTTCCCTTAGTGAATGGTCAGTCACAAGGGGACATAAGTTCAAGGTGAGGGGCAGGAGGTTTAGGGGGGATGTGAGGAAAAACTTTTTTACCCAGAGGGTGGTGATGGTCTGGAATGCACTGCCTGGGAGGGTGGTGGAGGCAGGTACTTTTAAAAGTACCTGGATGAGCACTTAGCATGTCATAACATTCAAGGCAACGGGCCAAGTGCTGGTAAATGTGATTAGTTAGGTAGGTCAGGTGTTTCTCACGTGTCGGTGCAGACTCGATGGGCCGAAGGGCCTCTTCTGCACTGTGATATCCCAACTCTCTGTCTTCTATTAGTTAACCAATCCTCTATCCATGCTAATATACTACCCCGAACACCATAGGCTCTTATCTTATTAAGTAGCCTTATGTTTGGAATCCAAATATATTACATCTACTGGTTCCCCCTTATCTATCCTGCTTGTTACCTCCTCAAAGACTTCCCCTTAATGAAGCCATGCTGACTCTGCTTGATTATATTATGCATTTCTAAATGCTCTGCTTTTACATCCTTTATAATAGACTCTAACATTTTCCCAATGACTGATGTTAAACTAACTGGCCTATAGTTAGCTGTTTCTTGTCTCCCTCCCTTTTTGAATAAGGGTGTTACTGTTACGATCCTAGCTGATGTTACCCCAGGACAAGCCTGCTCCCAGAGTGGAACGCAGCTTGTTAGATCCTAACTTTTATCTGTCTGTTTAGATACATGGAGAGTAGCTACTGAACAGAGTCACCAGAGTCAGCTGATGAACTTTTAACAAAAGAATAAAACATTTATTCAACAAGAAAAGATGGAACGATATTACAATACTTCTTCACTCACAACTATACCTTTACAGATTTGTAAGTTACAAAAGCTAACTTATACTCTAATGGACACAGTAAGTACACGTCCATGTAAACATATGGCACCCTATGGACTGACTCACGACACTCTGAAATCAAGTGACACATGCCACCTCAACCAGATGCTATGGATCTCTCCTCAACTCCCCCCAGACGCTTGTCACACCATGAACCAACCAGTTTCACTGAATTCCATCCTTCACATGAGAGTTTCCAATTTCTACTCTCCAAGAACTTGCCTTGGAATCTTCCCCCAAACCAATGCTTTCTCTCAGACAACTTCCAGTGTTCACCTCCAGGGTTTTGAACTCTCCTTCTTAATGTTCCTTTTCCCTAGGTCACCACGTGCATGCAAGCTTTCTTCCAGGCACAGTCTCTCTGACTCAGCCGTCAACAGTACACCACTGTTTCACATGCCCATAGTAAAGAGTTATAGACCTTCAGTTGTCTCTTTGTACCTTCTTGCTTCTCGCAAGCTGTTCTCACTTTAAATCTGCTTTCTGCAGCTTTTGTCTCTTTAAATCTGAAGCATGGAGCCTTTCTCTCTGCCCTTCACTCTTAATTTCACTTAACAGGATCTTTTCCCAGATTCTTGTCCTTCCTTTGACTAGAAGGTCTTCTTTGGACTTTCCCCTTTTCCACTCTCCTGGATCTTTGGGGTTTTTCTTTATCTTCAAACTAGCTATCTGTCCCCTTTGCTCCAGTCTCTCCTGGCATCAACTTTCAGAACTAACTACACTCAAAAAGCTTTCAAAGCAACTGCTGTTTCTCTTCTTGTGTGTGTATGTGTGTGTGTGTGTGGGTCTGTGGGAGGGACCTGCCTCTCTGGGCCCCTGTTGCTAGGCAACAGTCCAATCCTTCTACCCTTGTATGTTTATCTTCTCTTTAGGAGTCGTAAAACTCACTAGAAATGCAAGCACATTTTTAAAGTGAAACTAAAACTCCATTTGACTTTTCTTAACGCACAGATACAGAAATACAAATCAAACTTAAACTTTAAAGCTGAAACTCTTTCCTCACACCCAGGAATACCAATATAACTTACTTAAACTATCTCTATTTTCTAACAATTACATTGGCAGTTTTCCAATCCTCTGGGACTTTTCCACAATCTAAGGATTCTTGGAAGATTACTACCAGTGCATCCACTATCTCTATAGCTACTTTCTTTAATATCCTAGAATGCAACCCATCAGGTCCAGGGAACATATCAGCCATTAGCCCCAACAGTTTCCCTAGTACTTTTTCTCTAGTGATTGTTACTGTATTTATTTCTTCCCTCCCCACCTTTTGCCCCTTGATTATTTAGTATTTTTGGAATGCTATAAGTGTTTTCTACTGTAAAGACTGATACAAAGTGTTTATTCAACTCCTCTGCCATTTCCTGATTCCACATTATTATTTCCCCAGTCTCATTCTCTTAAGGGGCCTATGTTCACTTTGGTCTCTCTCTCTCTTCCTTTTTATATTTAAAGAAGCTCTTACTATCCAATTTTCATATTACTTTCTAGTTTACCCTCAAAGTTTATTTTCTCCCTCTTTATATATTTTTTTTGGTTATCTTTTGTTGGTTTTTAGAACCTTCCCAATCCTCTGACTTACCACTAATCTTTGCCATATTGTATGTTTTTTTCTTTCAATTTGATACTATCCTTAATTGGTTAACCATAGTTGGCTTATCCCCTTCCTAGAACCCTTCTTCCTTATTGGGATATATCTTTGTTGTGAGTCATGAACTATTTTCTTAAATGTCTGCCATTGTTCATTAACTGTCTTTTCTGATGAACTCCTTTCCCAGTCCACTGTAGCCTACTCTGCTGTCATTCCTCTGTAATTACCCTTAAGTTTAGCACAGTTGTTTCTGACCCAAGTTTTTCACTCTCAAACTGAATGCTAAATTCTACCAGGTTATGGTCCTTGTTTCCTAGGGAATCTTTTAATCTGAGATCATTTATTAAACCTGCCTCATTACACATTACCAGATCCAAATTGGCCTGATTCCTGGTTGGATCCACAACATATTGTTTTAGGAAACTGTCCCAAATACACTATGAATTCTTGCTCGTGGCTACCTCTACCAATTTTATTTTTCCCAATCTCCATGAAGATTAAAGTCACCCATGATTAATGTACTGCCTTTTTTTTTACATGCCCTCATTATCTCCTGATTTATTCTCTGTCCTACAGCTACTGTTAGGGTGCATATAGACTACTCCCACCAGTGTCTTCTTCCCCTTGTTATTTCTTACCTCCATCCATATGGATTCTACATACTCCAATCCAAGATCATTTCTTGCTGTTGTACTTATTCCATCTTGTACTAACAAGGCTACCTCACCGCCCTTTCCTTACTGCCTGTCCTTTCAAAAAGTCTCATTTAGTGACTTTTTAGAATATTCAGTTCCCAGCTTTGACCTCCTTGGAACCATGTTTGTGTAATGGCTATAAGATCACCTCTATTTGTGCCGTTAATTCATTTATCTTGTTCCAAATACAGTGTCCATTGAAGTAAAGAGCCATTAATTCTGCCTTTTTACCATTTTTTTCCCCTTTTGACCCTATTTGCTGCTTTTTTAAATGTTTGGACACTCTGTCCCTTCCTGGGAATCATTACCTAAATAGGATGTTGATCATGGGGTAATCAGCGATAGTAATGCCGTTTAACGTCAGGGGGTGATGGTTAGATTTTCTCGTTGGAGATGGTCATTGCCTGGCACTTGTGTGGCACAAATGTTACTTGCCACTTATCAGCCCAAGCCTGAATATTGCCCAGGTCTTGTTGCACATGGACATTGGCTGCCTCAGTATCTGAGTCACAAATGGTGCTGAACATTGCACAATCATCTGCAAACATCTCTACTTCTGACCTTATGATGGAGGAAACGTCATTGATGAAGCAGCTGAAAAAGGTTGGGTCTAGGCCACTACCCTGAGGAACTCCTGCAGCAATGTCCTGGGACTGAGATGACTGACTTCCAACAACCACAGCCACCTTCCTTTGTGCTCCAACCAGCAGGGAGCTTTCCATTGACTCATTTTGCTCGGGGTCAAATGCTGCCTTGATGTTAAGGAGAGTCAGGAATACGATGTTGAGGTCGTTCAGCCTTGATCTCACAACGGCAGAGCAGGCTGAAGCGGCCATATAGCCTACTCCTTCTCCTACAAATGAGGAAATTGGGAAAAGGATTGAAACTCAAACATTTGGTTAGGTTTCTCCTCACATACTGTAGTTTACAGTGTACAGTGATTTTCAAGTACAGTAGAACTACCCAAAGTGGTCAGTTAGAAAAAGCAGCGAAGTGCTCTGATTTGTCTTGCCAAGAGCCACATTTGCTATTTTGTCTGTGATCTTCCCAAGGGTCCAAGAGGGTAGTCCTAGCAAACTGCAGAAGTCGAACAATATAGTCCTTTTATTACAAAGAAAATGTTACATATTCAGAGTTTACATACACTCATAAATAAAATCACCCCATAGGATGGATGCATGTCTGAAACAATAAACTGAAAGAAAAAGTACAACATAGAGGTCAAAGGGCACAAGAGCAGAAATATTGGAAACACGGACCATCTCTCTTAAATCCTAAACACAAATTCTATTAGTCAACCTAAATGCAGACCATAATTGAACAAAACAAATATTTTACAATGTTTCATAAAGAACAGATTGATAGCATTACATCTGCAGAATACTGACAGAGAGGCTGCTTTAAAGAAGCAACTTAAGTATTTTACAGGACAACTGCTACTCTGGAATATGACGCTGCATTTGTGTATGGACACGGGCTTCAGTGAAGTAAAATACATAGCTGGTGTTTTTCAATCATTTTAAAAACTTTTGTTCTCATCAGCCATCCAGACAGGTGTGGAGGAGTCCATCATATTAAAGGTACAGGAAGCTGACAAAGAAAATTGAACCAACAAAGTGACCTTCGTGATCACAACCAGTTAATTTATTTCTCTGGTTTCTTGTATTACCAGCAACTAAAGAGTCTGCTTTGATGTAAAACAATCATCCAGCCCTTGGATTTTAAGAGGACTGCAGCACTAGAGCTTTCATACTGTGCTTCTGTTTCTTCCCAGTTCAGTACCATGTTAACAATGACTCTACAGTGCAGTACCTGCTGCCTTTTAAACAGCGTTTCAGAATTATTTCTGGAGTGCAAGGACCTGGAGCTGCAGTGTTCTGGTTGCAAACTTGTAATTTGCTGATTGGATTGGGGTGGGGAGTGGGTCACTGGGGAAGGAATAATCCATTAGAGTCAAACATCAAAAATTAAACCATTTCTGCTAAGCAGACAGTGAACAGTTTAACTTAAGGCACTACAAATATACCAGGCTTGGAAACAACTCCCTGAAATGGAGTGAACCGCTTTGTCTACCCCCCTCTGACCACAAAGCACTTGCACACAGTGGGTATGCTTCAATGTCAACAGGTCTTCACCAATGAATAAACTGACTTTGCTCTTTTCAAATCTCTTCAAAATGCATATCCATAAGTCCCACAGGAGCAATTTTCTTCAGTTCTTCCAGCCCATCACGCAGTGACCAGAAAATCAAAGGTTGACTTTGGCACTCCATGCAATCTGATCAATTGGATTACCATAGCAAATAGTTGGCTTGACAGATTAACGGCAGCACATAAAGGCTGCATATCCTTAGGATATTCATCTTTCAACATTGTTTTGGAAATAGCAGGCAGTCTGGCTACCCCTAAAGTTAACATATAGAAGCTTCACTTCCTTGGACACCGTTGGATTCTTCATTGGTAGCATTACAACATTCTTGACAAATGGGTTCAAGTTACAGACCCTGGATCTTCCAGCTTTATATGCCAAGGAGAATGTACAAACCTGTCAAGTCTCCCTTCAAAGCCCAGCCTAACAACCAATGTGGCAGCAAATGTTTTTGATCCTTTTGTTAAAGAGACAGATTATTTCCACCCCCCCCCCCGCCCAAGCCAAAACATCCAGTTGCATTTTGGAGATTACATCTCCAAGAAACACCAGTATCATATAACTGTCTGTCTTCTGTTCATTTAGCTGGTTGTTACTTTTAAGGTAATTTCAGAGTATCCATGCTGTTTTCCACTTGTTATTTCACAGCCATGATGCGAATACAACGGATTATACAAAATAAAAGAGGCTGATCCGCTTCCAGGGAGAGAGATCAGAACGGTCTGCAAACACCCAACTATTCTATTCAAATACCCGTATGTTCAGACTGGAGCCTCCCATAATTTGATCACAAGCACATGGTGTGGTGCAAGGTGTACTTGGGACAATAATGGAAACATTTAACAGTGGATTATAAATTGTTGGCAGAAGGCAAAAATAACACAAAACATATGTTGAGATAAACACCATGTATGTAACAGTGACTCAAATTAACATGGTGCTAACTGTCCAGACACAAAGCCAGAAGTCTCTGGGAACCAAAAACATGTATGTTTCTCAAACTGTTAGGGTAAATTTGAAGCAGTTCCAGTAGCATTCACAGGCTGCATCAAACAGATAGTTTACAATGGTATCTTGGGCTCAGAAATAATGTTTACCCCTCTTTCAGATATGCTTAGGAATCCTGATTTCTGTGTTATCTGACAATTTGATGTGATGAAATGCTAAATTTGTAATCATCTTTTTTAAGCACACACCATCAGGACTCTTGCAATTACACAGCCCTTATATACAATCCAAAGTTTTTTTTTATATACAAATACCTAGGCTGCTCTATACACTTTCACTTAGCCTTAGGCTAGGAATGGCTCTACGTATAAAATAAACACGCAGAAAACTAGCCTTAATATCCTTATTACTGTTGGCAGGTGAAGTTAGGACAGACAGGTGTCCCTACCGATGAGCCAAGGCCAAGGAGGAAAATATTACAAAATAAGAGCAAACACAATTATCGCTGCTGCATCATCAGCTATGGTCAAAGCCCTCATATCAAAGCTGACAGAAAAACATCTCCAGCTGATTATAGGCTGCATCACTGGGTTCTCAAACTGTGTAAATCCAAAGGCAGGATAATATCGCACCACTTTTTTCATTTGTTTTTTGGGAGGGCTTGGGGAAAAAAAATGTGGCCAGCAGTCTTAAGGTCACAATTAATCAGTTAATTCAATTGGTCGTAACACCCAGTATTTGTTTAAAACAGATCCGGCTTCTGTCTGTACACAATATGCAGACGTAACTCGGTTTACAGATTTAAAAATATAGACAGCCCCAGTTGAATACAAAATGTAGGTCCAAGTTGGTCTCCATTTATTACTCAGAAAATTCCGTTTGAATCCATACGAGCAGGTCCAAAAAAATGCTCAACAAGTCCTTCAGCTGTCAATCATCTCCGACAGTTCAAGCAACAAGTCATCCTCATCCTTTCCAGGGTCCAGGTCAATTTCTGCTTCAAGTTTATCATCTGAGAATTCTTTCATCAGCTCTTCAAAATCATCCTCAGTTGTCCCAGACTTGGATGCAGTAGAACTCAACCTCCGAGCTTTAGGGGGCATTCGAGCAGGGGAAAAGCTATTGATCTCCATTTGCAACGTAGTCGGTGATGTGCTTTGCCCGGCAAGATTAGCTTTCCTGGAAAGAAAGGAATAAAGTCAACTATCCACAGAATATATATATATTGTTTTGCAGACATTATTAAAATCACTCTTCAAATTTTTAAAACTAGAACTGTTGACATTAACCTTGGAATTGCCATTGTCATTTTTTGTCACACAACCCCTGCAGAAAAGGGGTTAATGCTGCCCCACCCTTCCCCATCTAGAAGCTGCTAAATTATGCTGTATATAGCATCCAGAAACTTGGCCAAATAGCCATTCTTCTAGTCTGACCCTTGATAGTAAGCATTAAGAAGCAAATCAACTGTGCATCCCTCCAAGGCCAATATGTTCATGCTCAGGCCCACAGTCCAGAGTGAGCGCAGTATTTCAAGGCAGGGTTTGACCAAGTCCCTTGACAACTGAGGCATCACTTCCTTTTTATTCCTGAGAAAAAAGGACAACATTCTGCTAACTCTTTTAATTACTTTCTGTATCTGTACACTAGCTTTGAGCTTAGTGCCTCCACATCCCTCTTTCGACCTCCCCAGTTCCTCATCTCTTGCCACTAAAATATTCAAATCTACTTTTATCGGATCCAAATGGATGGTTTCACTTTCCCACATTGAACTCCATCTGCCAGTTTTGCCCATTCATTTAATCTATGTCCCTTTGTAAGTTCCTGTCTACATAACTCACTGTGCTGTCAAGTGTGTTTGTCTGTATTTATCCATGCAGTGACTCTTCCACACCTTTCCTCAATTGGACAGCTTCCCTCTCAATTGTTTCAAATAAATGTGCACTCTTCCCTCCCACATTTTTTTCCATTGCCTTCAATTCCAGCCTTGTTTGCAAGTTCCCAGGTTGTATTGGCATGCATTCAGGCAGCCCAGGTATATTTTTTTTTGCAGGATTACGA
Source organism: Carcharodon carcharias (assembly GCF_017639515.1). Classification (NCBI taxonomy): domain Eukaryota; kingdom Metazoa; phylum Chordata; class Chondrichthyes; order Lamniformes; family Lamnidae; genus Carcharodon; species Carcharodon carcharias. The sequence continues at coordinate 7,795,416 of NC_054475.1, read as the reverse complement.
AACTTTGGAAAGATTACTTCTTTGAAACCTTTCACATAAGATAATGAAACTGAGATCTCACCTTTCCTTGGATCTTTCTGGTACCTGCAAAGTCAGAGGGGTTAGCTCTTCTCTCTGGACTGATGATGCTGTAGACTGGAAGACAGAAAACTTAAACCGTTACCCAAAAAAAGCACATCTATAACATGCCATTCAGAAGCAAAACAAAAATTTACTGTGCCAAAGAAAGCTGATGGCAAGCTACTTTATAAAAAATGACTGGAAAGCTACATACAGTTCGCACTATAGGAAAAAAATTCTTTAACAAGGACCTCCACAGCTTAGTGGATGTCTGAGTATCTGGAATTCAGAATGTGGAACAAGGGGAATACATGGGATTGGTGCATTTAGGCAATACACCAATAAAGGTGCCTGCCAATCCTGAGTTATAGAACAAGGAATCACTTTGCCCACAACGTGAGGCAGATTAATTAGATAGGTGCTTTTAAATGGTGCATAAAAACCTTCGAGCTCCACCAAAACTTCTAGCAAATCCCTGTCATTTCCCAGGATGCACACACTGGTAGACGATGTGGTCTCAGAGAAGTGTAGAAAACAAGCCTCTTCAACTTTTCCAGCCTACAATCCATGCTCAGTCACACCAAGGTTGCACAGTCGAGACTGGTAAATGATATTGCATGGCAGAAATAAAACCAGAATTTCCCTCTCTGGCATTGCCGTAATGCAGTGTCCAGTGCAACTCGTGACCCATAGATGTTAAAATGCATTTCACGTTGAGAAAAGATTCTGACTCAAGAGCTGTTGAGATGCTTGTTCTTTTGTTCATTTTTGATGGAGAGGTGAGAGAGAAAGGTTTTCCAATTCTCTAGTTAATTGGAGCCATTCTTTAGCCTGCCCCATAAAAATGAACTGAAATGTGACTGAATCATATACATAAAAAGGTATCAAGAGGAGAGATTCTTACTGTAATGATCGTTCCTGCTGGTGGCTCCTTTGTCAGATCAGTAGTTACAGTGTTGAGTGGTTTAACTGCCATAATGCTGGAAGGATGGCTGTCGGGGGATTTGCGTTTGTGGCTGAGCCTCACAGGACAAGAGTTCTTCACAAATGATGGTTTCACATTTAATTTGGGTTTCTCTGTAAAAAGGACAGTGTGAGATTAGAGCGCTATGGGAGTCAGAAAAGACATTACTGTAACTAGCCCAATGAATTAGAATCTGATAAAACAGTCTCCAAGCCTCCTATGTTCTTTTCAATAATTTATTCATATATTAAAAAATGCATTAGGTCTTAGCAGGGACCAGAATCCAGCTCTCAGCTCAGCCAGTCTCAGGAATCCAGTCTCTAGACACAGTACTGAATCTTCCTTCTTTTGTTTCACCTGATTCCCCCACATAGACGATCCAAGATCCATCAACCTTTCAAACCATCATCACAATAAAAGGCGATTCCAGGTGCGAGCCAGAAAAGTGGAGCAAAAAGTTAAATTAATCTGGAATCAGGTGCGTGGGCACAGAGGAAGAATTTGCAAGAAGACAGCAAGGTGACCAGGGTCAGGTGTAGAGACTAAACAGGGCAAAAAAAAAAACAGATTCAGGAAGCAAGAGAAACGAGCAAGTGTAAAGTATAAAAGAGGAGGAAGCAGCAGAGCAAAGGAAGGAAAAATAAGTCAATCTTAAGGAAAGAAAAAGTAAAGCCAAATTTCTTAATAAAAACAGAAATCCAACACAGTTGAAGTCTTGAATGCTAGATAGGATTTGACTGAGTGTCAGCAAGTGGATACAATTTCAATGAAAGGCTCATTTCAGAAGCTTTGTCATCAGTTGCTGCTGTCGGCTAGAATTTGCAGAGGCATCATGGAGAATCTTCACCTACAATCAATTCAGCTACCCACTAGCAACTGAGCAGGGAATAGTTGGCATGTACTTATCACTGCTGCCTAGAGTCGAGGCAGATGTTTTACTAGTGACAGGCTCAGAAGCATTTCGTCTCAATGCAACATCTGTATCAGAATTAATCATGGTTCAAGCTTCCCATAAATGTCAGCCAGATAAAAGGGCTGTCAGATCCCGGGAACATGGTCTAGAGACAGTGTGACCCAAAGTGAGGAACACTTCGAGAGAAACGCAGGCAAGGGCTCCAACTCAACCTTCCAGCAATACTGGGAAGTAGGGAAAGTTTGTAACAAAAAGAGGCATTTGTTCACACGTCACAGAATTGTGTTCATAATCAGTATTGAGCTCTTATGATCCTTTTAGAAGTGAAGGACATGAGATGAGGAAAAGGTGACATTTTACCATGTTCAATGACATAAGCAAAAAGAACAGCATAGTTACTAATATGCTAGAAATCAGCATACTTCATCACTGCCAACTGTAAAAGGCATGGAGATACAGGCCAAGAACATGCAGAGGCAGGCAACTGCATGTCAATGAAAATACAAGATATATACCTTTCTGAGCAAGTGGGGGTTCTGCCACTTCAGGCTTGGCAGTGGTCAGCTTCTCGTCTGTCTTAATGGTCAGTTGTTCAGTTATGAGACATTTATTTGGTTTCAGTTCTGCTGAAGCCGCAGGCTGATTATTCTGCTCTGCAACCTGCATCTCACAGTTGGTTTTGTTTGCAATCACCTCTTCTCCCAGCAGAGTTTGACTTGGCTGTTTCTCGGTTTCCTGCAGCTGTCGAAGGCGTTTTTCCTTCAGTATTTCTTCAAAGCTTTTAACTTGCACTTTCTGCAATCTTGGACATTCCTTTTCATTTGCAGGCTGCAAGAAAGTGGACAGAATTACATAAAATGTATGGCACAGAAATAGGCCATTCAGCCCAACCAGTCCAAGCTGGCATTTATGTTTATTTATGCCTCCTCCCATCTTTCATCTAAATGTACCATTGCAACCATCTCCCTCATAAGCTTGTTAGATTTCCCCTAAATGCATCTATACTATTCAATTTAAGTACTCCCTGTAGTAGCAAATTCCATATTCTCTCCACTCTTTGGATAAAGAGGCTTCTTTTGAATTTCCTATTGGATTTCTTGTTGATCATCTTATATTGATACCCTCTAGTTATGCTCTTCCCCTCAGCAGGAAACATGCACTCTGTATCCACACTATCAAAACGTTTCAGAATTTAAAGACCACTATGAGGTCACCACTTGGCTTTCTTTTCTCAAGAGAGAAGGGACCCAGCCTGTCAATTTTTTTTGGCAAAAATATACTTTATTCATAAATCTACAAAAACATTTCGAACCATTTCAAATCACCATTACAAAAATACAAACAGGTTCAACTTTTACAACATGAAACACAAGGTGTATCAGAACAAACAATGAATATTTCAATCATTGGCAGACATACATTTTAATCTGTACAGCCTGAGGGGCTCTTTACAGTTCCCAGCCCCCCAGTGCATTGTGGCAGAAAGGTCTTAGGCAGCAACCCTTCCCCATTGCGCCTTTGCCGCGGCTGCCCCAAGCTTAACTGTGTCCCTCAGCACGTAGTTCTGGACCTTGGAATGTGCCAGTCTGCAACACTCGGTCGGGGACAACTCTTTGCGCTGGAAAACAACAAGTTTCGGGCAGACCAAAGAGCGTCTTTCACCGAGTTTATGATCCTCCAGCTGCAGTTGATGTTTGTCTCGGTGTGTGTCCCTGGGAACAGCCCGTAGAGCACAGAGTCCTCTGTCACAGAACTGCTCGGGATGAACCTCGACAGAAACCACTGCATCTCTCTCCAGACCTTCTTCGCAAAGACACAATCTACAAGGAGGTGAACAATGGTCTCTTCCCCACCACAGCCACCTCGAGGGCAACATGCAGAGGGGGTGAGACTCCTGGCATGTAGGAAGGATCTTACAGGGAGGGCCTTTCTCACCACCAGCCAAGCTACATCTTGGTGTTTGTTGGAAAGTTCTGGTGATGAGGCATTCTGCCAAATGACTTTGTCAGTCTGCTCAGGGAACCATCCCACAGGATCCACCCTCTCCTTTTCCCTCAGGGCCTTTAAGACGTTACGTGCCGACCACTGCCTGACGGACTTGTGGTCGAAGGTGTTTTGCTGCATAAATTTTCCCACGAGGGACAGGTGGTACGGCACGGTCCAACTACTTGGAGCGTTCCGCAGCATCGTGGCCAGACCCATCCTTCGCAACACCAGGGACAGGTAGAACCTCAGCATGTAGTGACACTTGGTGTTTGCATACTGAGGGTCTACGCACCGCTTGATGCAGCCGCACACAAAGGTGGCCATCAGTATGAGGGCGATGTTGGGCACGTTTTTTCCCCCTTTATCTAGAGGCTTGTACATCGTGTCCCTGCAGACATGCTCCATTTTCGACCTCCAGATAAAGTGGAAGATGGCTCGGGTGATCGCCACCACACAGGAGTGTGGAATGGGCCAGACCTGCGCCACGTACAGCAACAGCGAGAGTGCCTCACACCTGATGACCAGGTTCTTACCCGCAATGGAGAGGGAGCGTCACTCCCACATGCCCAGTTTCCTTTTCACCATAGACACTCGCTCCTTCCAGTTTCTAACCCGTGCCCTGGTCCCTCTGAACCATATCCCCAGCACCTTCAGGCCATCAGCCCTGACAGTGAAGGGGACAAAGGATCAGTCAGCCCATTTCCCAAAGAACATGGCTTCGCTCTTCCCACGATTTACCTTGGCTCCCGAGGCCAGTTCGAACTGGTCGCAGATGTGGATAAGTCTGTGCACCGACAGCGGATCCGAGCAGAAGACGGCGACATCGTCCATGTACAGGGAGACTTTGATCTGAGTGCCTCCACTACCTGGGATCGTCACTCCTCTTATGCCCGGATCCTTCCTGATGGACTCAGCAAAGGGTTCTATGCAACACACAAAAAGAACAGGCGAGAGAGGGCAGCCCTGCCTGACTCCAGATTTAATAGGAAAGCTATCTGATTCCCACCCATTGATTGAAACTGCACTACTGATGTTAGTGTAGAGCAGTTGGATCCAATTGCGAATTCCCTCCCCAAACCCCATTTTGGAGAGCACATCCACCATATAGGTGTGCGATATTCTGTCAAAGGCCTTCTCCTGATCCAGGCTGATGAGGCAGGTGTCCACAACCCTGTCCTGTACATCGGCAATCGTATCCCTGAGCAGCACGAGGGTGTCAGAGATCTTCCTGCCCGGCACAGTGCAGGTCTGGTCAGGGTGGATCACCAATTTCAGAGCGGATTTGACCCGATTGGCGACGACCTTGGACAGAATTTTATAGTCCACATTCAACAGTGAAATGGGTCGCCAATTTCTAATTTCCTCCCTTTCCCCCTTGTGCTTGTAGATGAGGGTGATAATGCCTTTCCTCATGGATTCTGACATACTGCCGGCCAGGAGCATACTCTCGTACACTTCTAGCAGGTCTGGGTCGATCCAGTCCCACAGAGCCGAATACAACTCCGCCGGCAAGCCGTCGCTTCCGGGAGTTTTACTCTTCTCGAAGGACTCAAGGGCCTCAGTCAGTTCGTCAGGAGTTAGCGCTTTGTCCAGACTCTCCCGTGTACTGTCATCTAAGACCTCCGTGATAGAGGATAGGAATGACTGGGAGGCCGTGCTGTCTGTGGGCTTCACGTCATATAATCCGGCATGGAAGGATTTGCTGATCCTCAAAATGTCAGATTGCAATGACTTAACTGAGCCGTCTTCTTCCTTCAGGCTGCTGATCACAGAGCTCTCTCTGCGTACCTTTTGGAAGAAGAAACGTGAGCACGTCTCATCCTGCTCCACGGAGCGGACTCTGGAACGGAAGATGATCTTGGAGGCCTCCGAGGCAAAAAGCGAGGCTTGCTGGCTCTTCACCTCGGAGTTCCTCCTTGATATCGACCCCCATCGACCGCAGCCAGACCAGGTTCTGAATGTTTTTCTGGAGTCGGGCCATTTCCCTCTGTTCCTTTCTAGCTTTCTGGGTGCCTTTGAGGATGAAAAACCTCGATGTTTCCCTTGATCGCTTCCCACCAGTGTGTCAGTGACTCAAAGTGAGGTTTCATGGTTCTCCAACCTTTGTAATCCCTCTTGAGCTTCTCAATGTTCTCTGGGGTCAGCAGTTGTACGTTTAGCTTCCATGCCCCCCTGCCAACCCTCTGGTCCTTCTCTAAGTGACAGTCAGCCAGTAGGAAGCAGTGGTCAGAGAACACCAGCTGGACGTCGGTGGATCTGACTGTGAATGCACGGGACACAAACAGGAAATCTATCCTGGAACAGACGGACCCGTCAGGCCGCGACCAGGTGTATCTACGCTGCGCTCCCGTCTGCAGGTTTGCTGAAGATGTCGTGCAGCTTGGCATCCTTTACTGTTTCCATCAGGGATCTGGATGTAGCATCCAATCTACTGTCGGCCCTGCCAGATCGTCCAGCCGCATTGATGATGCAGTTGAAGTCATCGCCCAGAATGACCGGTCTGGAGGTCGCCAGCAGCAGTGGGAACTGCTGAAAAACCTCCAGCCGCTCAGCCCCTTGTGACGGGGCGTAGATGTTAATTAACCGGAGTGGAGCATTCTTATACATTACGTCTGCTACGAGGAGGCGCCCGCCCAACCACCTCCTTAACCTGGGAGACAGTGAAGCTGCCTCCCCGCAGCAGAATCCCCAGGCCGGAGGAACGAAAGTCGTTTCCTCCCGACCAGATCGATGGCCCATGGGACCACCATCGTGACCATTGCCTGTAGGAGCTGAGGTGCGGTATCGCACACTCCTGCAGAAACAACAGGTCAGCTTTGACTTTGGCAAGGTAATCCAAGGTCGCAACACATCGCGTAGTAGATTTAATGCTACACACATTTATGGATACAATCTTTACACCCATTTTAAAGCAGTTAGTCGCTTACCAAACCTGTTGTCTCTGAGAGTTCCAGACCATTGGTCTGCTCCTTCATGCCCGTGGTGTGCTCAAATTGCTTCACTTTGGATGGGCTGAGGAAAGCGTCCTGAACCTCCCCATTGGAGATGTTCTGCTCGGGTGGCATCTGGGGGTCCGTGCAGAGGCGGGGTTTGAAATGTCCTCTGTTGGAGAAGCTTCTCCAATCCTCTCCCCCTCTAGGGCGTTGCTGCTCCCAGCTTCCCGGAGCTGGGGTGCGCTGAGCGCCTCACTGTTCCCAGATTCCTGGGGTTGTGGTGCACTGGCCTCTTCAGGTTGTGGGCCAAGTTGGGGTGCGCTGGTCTCCTCATTGTCTCCAATATTCTGGAGCTTGGGTGTCTCGTCCTCCAACTCCATAGCGTTTTGCCGCTTCTTCTGTTGGCGCCGCCCTGGCACTTCTTCGTCCGAAGAGCTGCTGCTCTTGTTATCCGTGTCGGATAGGAGACACCTCTTGACTCTTGTCTGGAAAATGGCTTGGTTTCTTTTTAGCCCCTTCTTCCTTTTGGCTCTCTTCACCAGCTGCCACTCCCACTGCTGCCTCCTCCTCCTCCGTTGATTCGCTCTCCTGAGGAGTGGGAGGTTCAGGGGGCAGTGCTGTTGATTGGCTGTCTGTTGCCCCAATCTTTTCCTCCACCTTGTCTCTCTCTGTGTCCTCCTTTGTCCTATTGTTCTCCCTGGGGGCCTTGGTGGTTGGAGTGACACGAGGCATTTCTTCTGCTTCCCCCTCGTTGGCTTTGGCTGCCTGTGCATAAGTACGGCAACGTTTGGGGCAGGTCTCGTAGAGGTGACTTGCCTCGCCACACAGGTTGCAGCACTTAGCCTGTTTACAATCTTTTGTCTGGTGCCTTTCCTTTTTGCAGTTCTTGCAGAGGACGGCACTGCAGTTGGCCGCCACATGACCAGACTTGCCGCATGAGCAACAAAGTTTGGGTTGCCCAGCGTAGACAAGGTACCCACGGCTTCCCCCGATAGCGAATCTGGAAGGGGGGTGGAAAACGGCTCCCTTACCGTCGGTCTTGAGCGTTACCTTAACCTGGCGTTTACATGTCCAGATCCCCAAATTATCTTTAACTTCAGTGCAGCTCCCAACCTTATCGAAGTACCTGGTAAGGAAGGTGAGCACGTCAGCGACAGGGACGTAGGGGTTGTACAGATGCACCGTCGCAACCCGTTTTCGATGCAACGGTAGAGCAAAAAGTGGCTCCGCCGTCAGGATCTTCATTTCTGGCAGGTCTTTCTTTTCCTCAAACACCTTCAGGAGTTTGACACAAGCTGCCACTTGCTTGAAGGTCACATCAAAGAAACAAGCGCTGGGGAAATCCTGTAGGCAGTAGATCTCCGCAGCCTTGAAACCACACAGCTTGAATAGGATCCTCTTAGTGAAGAAGGTCCTATCCATTCCTGTTCCTTGCTCGCTGCCCTTCACCATGACTCGGATGGTGTTAGGTACCCCATCGTAAGGGGTTTGACTGGTTATAGCCATTGCTCTTTCCCTGGCAGAAATGCGATGAAGGTCTCTCCCCTGCGAGGTAAGTACCAGCCTGTCAATCCTTTCCTGCTATGTATACCCACACATTTCTTGGAAACATCCTTGCAAATCTTCTCTGTACCTTCTCCAGTCCCTCTATATCCTTTTTATAATATGGTGACCAGAACTGGAAACAGTAATGCTAAGTGTGGTCTAACCAAGGTTCGATACCAGGTAACTCCCCTGCATTTTAATTCATTCCTCTAGAAATAAAACCCAGTGCTTGGTTTGCTTTTTTTAAAAAATTGCCTTATTAACTGGCATTGCTATTTTTAGTGATTTGCATATTTGTACTCTCCCAGATCCCTTTGCTCCTCTGCCCCATTTAGATTCCTATTTTCCAAGTAACATGTTACCTCTATTTTTCTTATCAAACAAAATGCAACATCTCACAATTGTTGAAATTCATTTGTCAATTATATTCAAAGTTGCTTCTCAATCTGTGCTACAGCTCTCTCTCTCTCTCTCTCAAAAGATTCACCCGCTACACTTTATTTAGGATAGAATTTGCTTGCAATTTTCTCCATAATTGGAGTCCATTGGAGTGCTGTACAGTAGAACAAGTATGGATCATCTTGAATGCACAATCTTTTGATGAGGATCTCTTCTTTTCTGGCATTTACACCTAAATTATAAAATATTTCCAAAAAAAAAAAATGCCTGTACACCATAGATCTTACTTCAGTTGCTAAGATGAAGTTGTAACTTTTGAAGGTCCATAGGATGCCCAGTGTTATGAATTGTACCGACCTTATTAGTTTCCCTTGTGTCTCCTTGGGCAGCAGCATCCATTGATTGTATGTCCGTTGGTTCAACATCTGCCTTTTCCGGCTTGACAGCTTCTGTGCAAAAGATCATACAAAGTCCTTAATTTCTGTGTTGCTCAAGTGAATTTAAGTTTAAAAAAAAGACCATCTGGCCTAAACAGGCCATAATTTCTTTACATTGGGATTTGTCCTAATCCCACGTGCTCATCCTGTTTCCCATATCCCTTCACCTTCAACCACCTAGTTGACCTGTTCTTAAATGCTGACACGGTTGCTATGACCAGCGACTCCAACAGTACATTCTATAACCTCACAATCCTGTGTATAAAACAAAAAGCTTCCTCTTAATAGTTAAACTTGTATAGGTGTTTTCCCATTCTACACTACTCAACCACTGACAACAATTTGTTTCTATTGACTGTCACATTCCTTTAAATATCTTCAACCAAAACCACCTGTAATTTCTGTTTTAACAATAGCCCCAATCTTTCCAAGTCTCTCTTCGTATTCCCATATAACATGCAACACCTAGTGAATCTGCTGTGTCTGTTTTATTATTTTAACATCCTTGCTAGAATATATAGCCCAAATTGCACATGTTCACAAATATATCTCACTGTTTATATTTTCTATCCCATGCTATAAAACTCAGTAATCCCATTAGCTTTTTTAAAACTCGCCTTACACACTTGGTGTTGCTTTTAATGCGTTTTAAATCTGAACCCCCAAATCACTTTGTACCTTTACATCACCTAACCATCCTGTCCAAAGTATAATTAAACAAAAACTATAAAGTGTTTTTTAAAACTAAATTCTACCACCTCAGCCATACGGACATTAACACTGCCAACTTGGCTCTCACCCACAAATATAAAGCCATAAGATTATAAGTACTGTTAATATTTTAATGCTTTATATACATGTGTGCAAGACAAAAGCTTCAGCAAGTCAAGAACTTTAGTTTCCTATCTGGGATCAAAAGTTAACTATTAGTTCTGAACAATGCCTGTGCAATTTTAAACTAAGAGGAGTATGGATTGAAACCTGGAGTTGTGAGGGAGGAGTTACAATAAATGATTACAAAACAGATAATTTTATCAACTGCTGCCCTCCCCCACTGGAACATGGCATTTAAAATAGCAACCCCGCCTAACTCAACTTCTCTTCAAGCTCCCAGATCACAGAATAGTTATAGCACAGGAGGCCACAGGACCTGTTGGTGTCTCTGTGCTAGCCCTCTGCAAGAGCATTTCAGGTAGTTCCATTCCCCTGCATTTTTCCTGTGTAAAAGCAAATTTTCTCTTTACAGCTAAGTATCCAACACCCTTTGAAAGCTACGGTTGAATCTGCTTCCACCAATCTCTCAATGCATTCCAGTTCTTTACTGCTCACTGCATAAAATAACCTGTCCTCATGTTGTCTTTGTTTTTTTTGCCAATCCCCTTAAATAGGTGATCTCTGGTTCTCGATTCTTCTGCTAATGGGAACAATTTCTCCCTATCTACAATGCCAGACCCCTCGTGATTTTGAGCCATCAAATCTCCTTTCAACTTTCTCTTCTCTAAGTAGCAGTACCACTTAAGATGCAACTGCAGCACTGGCCTATAACTGCAGCATGAAAGTTGATAACGTAAGAAACAGGAACAGGAGTAGACCATTCGGTCCCTTGAACAATGCTCCACCAATCAATAAGATCATGGCTGATCATCTTGTATTTCGATTTACACATTCCCATCTAACCTCAATAACCTTTGATTCCTTGCCTAATAAGAATCTATCTACCTCTGCCTTAAAAATATTCAATGACCCTGCCTCCACTTGAGGCAGAGAATTCCAAAGTCGCACAACCCTCAGAAAAAAATTTCTCCTAATCTCTGTGCTAAAAGGGTGACCCTTAATTTTAAAACAGTGCCCCCTAGTTCTGGACTCATCCTTTTCATCTTCACCTTGTCATTGCCGTTCAGGATCTTGTATACTTCAATCAAATCACCCCTCACTCTTCTAAACTCCAATGGAAAAGGCCCAGTCTGTCCAACCTTTCCTCATAAGACAACCCGCTCATTCCAGGTATCAATCTAGTAAATCTCCCTTGAACCGCCTTCAACACATTTACATCCTTCCTTAAATAAGGAGACCAAGACTGCTCACAGTATTCGAGGTGCAGTCTCACCAATGCCCTGTATAACTGAAGCACAACATTCTTACTTTTATGTTCAATCCCTCTCACAGTAAAGGATAGCATTCCATTGGCCTTCTTAATTACTTGTGTACCAATATACTAACTGTTTGTGACTTGTACTAGAATACCTAGATCCCTCAGTACCTCAAAATTATGCAGCTATCCTCCATTTAAGTAATACTCTGCTTTTTTGTTCTTCCTGCCAAAGTGAACAACTTCACATTTTCCCACATTAAACTTTTTTGCCAGATCCTTGCCCTCATTCAACCTATCTATATCCATCTGCAACCTCTTTCCAACACACTTTCCTAACCTATCTTTGTGTCACCTGCAAATTTAGCTACCATGTCTTCACTCCCCTCGTCTAAGTCATTGATGTAAATTGTAAAAAGTTGAGGCCCCAGTACAGACCCCATGTGGGACTCCACTCGTCACATCCTGTCAATCAGAAAAAGACCCATTTATGCATACTCTCTGCTTTCTGCCAGCCAATCTTTTATCCATGCTAATATGTTACCCCGTACACCATGCGCTTTTATTTTCTGTAATAATCTTTGATGTGGTGCCTTATCAAATACAAAGGCAAGAAATGAATATATATTAAATCAAAGTTCAGTGTCTTCACCTATAGGTTTAGTTATTCTTAGTAGTCTCTTCCGGGTAGGCAGAGTCTCATTCTTTGGCTTCTCGCTCTCTTGAGGTGTTGAGAGACTCTCCTGGTTCTCTTGCCTCCGCAGTGCCTTCTCGCGTCGAATCTCTTCAAGAGTTTTAACTCTTATTTGTTCCAGTGGCTTTGGCTTGTTTAGAGCTTCATCAGGGGATGCCTTCCGACCTTTTGCTGTAGTACACAACATGGATTAAAAGGAGTGAACTCCAGGAACTTTCAACATTCTATACTGATAATCTTGAAGAAGCAAATGATTCCAGGTGAAGCAATGTTGCTTTCTTCAAAAACACCTTTTTTTAAAAAGAAACAAACAAGAAAATAAAATATCCAAGGAAAGTGGAGTCTGAATTTTAAAATGGCCATATTTAAAGTATGACATATTAACTGTGCACACAGGCAGACATGAATTACGGGGTGCCAAAGGCAATTATACAAATTACATTTCTTTGGTTATCTTATTACACCACAAAATATCCAACATCTATTTATATAGTGTTTTAATGGAGTAACATGTTCCAAGGTGCTTCACAGCAGCATTATCAAATAACATTTAGTACTGAGCACATAAGGTGATCTTAAGGCAGATGACCACCAAAAGCTTGGTCAAAGAGGTGACTTTTAAGGAGTGTCCCAAGGAAGGAGAGAGGTGGAGAGGTTTAGAGGGGGAATTCCAGAACTTGGGATCTTGATAGCTGAAGTGACAGCCACTAACCATGCAATGATTAAAATTGGAGATGCTCAAAAGGCCAAAATTGAAGGATCATTAATATCTCTGAGGATCGTAGGATTGAAGGAAATACAGACAACAAGAAGTCCCAACAGGAGGGATCTGAAAACAATGCAAATTGTAAATTAGAGGTGTTTATTAACAATGTAGATCAGAGCACAGGCCTGATGAGTGAATAGGATTTGGTGCAAGTTAGGACACAGGCAGAGTTTCATATAACCTCAAAAGTTACAGAGGGTAGAAGATGTGAGGCCATTTGAGTAGAAAGTCTAGAAATAACAAAGACATGGATAGTGGTTTCAGAAGATGGGCTGACAGAGGCAGAGTCAGGCAATGTTATGGAGCTGGAACTAGATGGTCTTAGTGATGGCAAGGATATGTGGTTGGAAGCTCATCTTGCAGTGAGATGATATGAACAGTCTGTCTCAGTGTCAGACAGTTGCTAAGGAGAGGGATGAGAAGATTGTATAAGGTCTGGAATTTGTGATAGAATCAAAAACAATGGCTTTGGCCTTCCCAACGTTTAGTTGCAGGAAACTTCTGCTCACGCAGAACTTCATGTTGGGTAAGCAATGTGGCAATTTAGAGTTAACAGAGAAGTTGGAGAGAGAAGGTTTACATGATAGCCAAAGCAGAGCAGTTACTGGAGGGGGCCAAGAGGATGATCAATGATGTGGAGATTTTTTATGGTGGGGGAGGTGAAAACATTGGAGAGAATTCCAGAAATGCCAGGTATGGTGGCTGGAGGTCCTGGTGGAGGATTAGGGCCAGCTTGTTGTGCAGTGGACACAGGTAGCCTGGTGAATTCTCATTTCACCTGGAGAAACCTGAGGAAAAGATGCCAACTGCACAGACGAATAGACAGCTGTCAACCTATATTTTGTTTTGGATTTCCAGCATCCACAGTTTTTTTGTTTTTATACCATTTTCAGCACTTCTTTATGGAAGGGCTAGAAAATCATTTGTTCACTTAGTTGTGGAAAATGGAGTTTAAAGCAGGGGAACCACAGGGTGAAGCTAAACACTGATGAACAGGTCCTGTTCTTTTTAAAATACTACTGGCTATTGGTTAGGCCACAATCAAAAGGAATGCCATTCACCTTTGCCTTTTCCCATTCCAGGATTTTTTTCCTTTCTTGGATCAGCTTCTGGATGCTTTCTGGATACGTTATCCTTTCCGGTTTCTTCCGGGAATTGCCCCTGCTTCTTCAGTAGAGATTCAGAGGCTGTTTTTGCCCGAACCGTCCTAATGATTTTAGACGCTTCCTCCAGCAAAGTGGAGGCCTGGATAGATTTGTTAAGGCCAGTAACACCAACTTTGAAGTCTCCATTGCCGTCACCGAGGTCCCGCTTGGCAGCCTTTTCCCTGCGAATCTCCTCCAGAGTTTTCACTCTTATTTCTCCAGAGCCTTCTGCTTTACTCACTGGCTTTTCTGCAAAGCGGAATGAATTTTGTTACTGACAATTCTCTGCAAAGTGCCAATCGAGAGCTGGATTACAAGAGTAGAGCAGGTAATCTGGTGAAGTGTAGCATCATGCAAACATCCTGCGGGTTTCTACGCTTGCCATGTGTGGCATAAGTTACTGCCCGAGATCTGTAATTCTGTGTAACACAGGCAGTGAAAAGGCAGTTTCTGAGGTGAGCAAAATATAACAAGTCACCTAGCCCTATCAAGAAAACAAGGTCACAGATTGCAGCAAAGTTTTGGCCTGCAAATAAGTAATAAGGTCAACTTGACAGCACTTCACAGCCATACTCCCCATGTAAGTCAAGCATTCATTGTTGCTTAATGCAGGTATAGACAGGAAAGACATGACAAAGCACAGCTTGCTGGACTATCGAGACTGCAGTCAGTGCAAATTCATATTTCTGACCCTCTATTTTGGGTGAGGCCACTGAAAGACATCATGATTAGATCACACTGGAACTGACCCAAATAAATTGTTCCAGTTTAAAGCAGAAGAACCTCAGGGGTGGATTTTCAAGCTCTGTAGCTGCCACAGCAAAGGCGCAAATCACCTCTTTTGAAATGGGTCACAGTGCAAGCGTGATCCACTGGAGTATGAGGATTAGATTACAACCCAAGGTCCCGAATAGAAAAATTCACATTTCTCAAATGGAGGGTGTGGAAATAAAACAGTCGTTTTGCACATGTAAGGGTCTATTTACGTAAACTCCTGCAGATTGACTAGTGAGGAGCACTTGAGGAACCTAAGACCAGTGTACTGCCTGCCATCTGGATAAGAGACAAATATATGAGACATCTTAGACGAGAAATAAAAATGCTTGGTTGGCCAACCCAACTCAGCAACGCTCTTTCCACCATGACAGGTCATTCGAGGAGAAGAAACACTTATATATGACTGCCACATGCAGCATTTTAACCTATTCAATACACTTCATTTTTGACTACCTACCATTTTCTGTTGTGGGAACTTCTGCAGGCAAACCAAGCCTCTCCCTTATGGACCTGGGAGCTTGAACTGAAACAAAAAAAGAGAAATACACAGGTATTGGTGAGTGACTTAGAGCAATGGGAACCAGTCACTTCTGTATTTAGAAAGTACAGGAATATTCTCAGTAGATACATTTGATTTTATAGTGACTAAGGAGCAGTACAGAGCAAGGACTAGGCAGGTACCTTCAATCTCAGCTGCATTACCATCAAGCCCAGTGATGTTTATTTCAGAAAATGGAAAATAAATCCTAGGGCCACGTCACTTAGCAGCAACTTCTAGTGGTTGGACGGAACAATTGGATGAAGTTCACCCACATTCTGAATTTGATGCAGATGATTGGCGGGAAAAAAATAGAAATGGGGACCAAAAGGAAAGCAAAATGGTGATTTATATACAGTACTAGCTGATTTTCTATGGCACGGCACAATGTTTACATGGGGTGGGTGGAAGGAAAAAGTGGCATTTCCAGTGTAAGGACTAAGCAAGATGTTTGAGAGTTCTGCTCAGTGGGAAAACAACTCATTTTCTTTAGTGTGTAGACTTTTATAATGAGAAAATTAAATACATTTTGAGATAAACTAATTTCCACCATATCTCCAAAAAAATCTCAGGCAAGCTGGAACAGTTGTACAGTATATCCCTTTCAGCTAGGACCACTAATACTAATTTTATGATTATGATTTTAAAATCATTAGGGCTCCAAGTATGTTAAAATTAAATAAGGTCAAATATCCAAGTGGAAAGTTGTATTCAGCGCACACTTAACACACTATTTGCTAAACACTACCCCCCACACCCCCAACAACTTATCAGGAAAGTTATGCCAGGAAAAAGCTGAAGAGTTCACAGCTCATCTCATATTAGTGCTTTATACCCAAAGAAAATTCTAATTATTTTCACCATTAAAACTGATTCCTTTGGGTTTTTTTTATTGAGTCTCAAATCAGTCAGTTACTCAAGCCTGAAACTTCTGAGGGAGATACAGGGTTCCGATCAAAAAATTCGCAAGAGAGTTTTTCTATACAAGTTGATTTTTTTTGCTTATAAATTATTCATATCTTTACTAAAAATTATCAGTATTAAATGTCTGAGTTTAGTGATAGCTCATGAAGACATCAAAAGAATTTTCCAAAAATATCCGGAGACCAATACAGCATTTTTTAATTGTTTAAGTAATTGCTCCTAACTCACTTAGACACAAATTGGCAACAGCTAAAGCTTGTTGGCTCCCTAGCCTCCCCAGGCAGATTACTGAGTTTGCCAGAGGCCTGACTAGACTCTAATCTTCTGTTACCAGATGTGTCACCTTGACCTCTGGGTTACCAAGGCTATTCATTATCCCAATTCTTCTCCAATGGTACCAACTTCAGGGCCAGACTGCAGCTGAGCAAGTCCAAACTTGCAAAATGATTTCTGTACCTTTCTGTGCCAGCTCTTCAGGACCATCCTCAGCCAGTATCTTCCTTTTGCCAAGTCTCTCAGAGAGGTTGCGTTTTAAAGTCGCTTCAATCTCAGCTTTAAAAATTAAAAAAAAATATCTTAATCAAAATGGAATTTATGCAAAGTAAGCAATTAGCAACAATGACATTTAAGACTCCTTTTGCCTCACTGGGAGTAGCAGCACGGTAGATCAACTAGATTGTATTAATGTTTTCACTGGAGAGTTCAAGCTAACTAGGATGACAGATTAAGCTGGAGGGAGTGGATGCAGAAAATTCTTCTTGGCCAGAATTGATCTGAAGATAAAACATCTGCAGACGATTCAACTCATTCTTGTTTCCAACAGCACTAAAGAACATCACTAAGAACCCAATGATAACACTGCTACCCAGGATCATGGCCGAAAGATCATATTATAGTGTTGTTTATGGGAGCTTTCTGTGCAGAAATTGGCTGTCACATCTCCCAAGTCACAATAGTGACTACATTTCAAAAATGTTTCATTAGTTGTAAAGTACCCAAGGTTGTGAAGAGGGATGTGGAGATGTTTGGAAATTTTCAACCACACAGCTACTGCTTGTGATGAAACTGTGGAATGGAAGATACCTTTGACTGGCAATTCCTCAGGGTTATCCTTTGGTAACACTTTCTTTTTGCCAAGTCTTTCGGCAAGACTGCGTTTAAAAGGTGGCTCAGCTTCATTTAAGGTTACTAGAGGAGAAAATAAAATGAAAATAGGTATTCTTTGTAACAAATAATGTGTAACCACCCAATTTTAGATAGTCTTTCAAAGAAGTTACACCACGTTTAGCAGTATCGCACACTCCCAATGACAACAGTCTTTAATTAGTATAGTCTCACTATTCCCTTGTGATCTTATTACTCAACACATGACCTCATTCTTCACATACAAAATACATAGGGGTCCAAATAACTTTTAGACATGAGCACGTAGACGGGTGTATAAATTAATGTAGAACACACCTCAGCATATTCTGATGAACCATGTCCGAATGATATGGGTGAAATTTTCATTGTTTATCTGTTTACCACAGAAATCACTGACTGTTAAACTGGTTTCTAGGGTATATTTATTCTCTTGCACAGAGGCCAATAACTTGCTGGACTCTCATGGCATACAAGTAAAACGGACAAAAGTACATCCCCACAAGCGTGTGGTGAAGAATATTGTTGGCATTAAATCATAGCACTGAAGAAGCTTGTTTGGTTCATAGCCCTGCAAATGTTTTCATTTCAAGTGTTGACCCCATTCCTCAAGAAAGTTATTTTTGAATCTGCTTCCTTTCAGGCAGTGCGTTCCAGGTATTTCTTACGTGTATCTCAAAAAGGGGTGATTACAGTTAAACCTCCACAGCGGCTATGGAGCTGAATGCTCCCCAATATCTTCACTGTGGGAGAACTGATTAAAATGAATCACAAATTGGACAGCATGAATTTAATGATAGCTCCAAGGTTTTAAAATACTAAACGTATAATTTTCTTTATTCATTGATGGGATGTGGACACCGCTGGTAAGGCCAGCATTTGTTGCACATTCCCTAATCGCCCCCTGAACTGAGAGGCTCGCTGGGCCATTTCAACAACATTGCTGTCAGTCTGGAGTTAAATGTAGGCCAGACCAGGCAGGATAGCAGATTTCTTTCCTAAAGGACCTCAGTGAATCAGATGAGTTATGACAATCAATGATAGTTGCATGGTCACCATTACCAAGACTAGGCTTTCAGTTCAAGATTTTATTAATTGCTTTTAAAATCCACCCCAGCTGCCACGATGGGATTTGAATCCATGCCTCCAAAGCGTGAGCCTGGGTATCTAGATTTCTAGTCCAGTGATATTACCACTACATCACCAATTAGATAATTAAATGTGACTGAAAAGGAAGTTATTGTTCAAGAGTGCAGGTTTATAGACTATTAACTTGGAATACCTGTTGGTTGGAAAGAATATATAGGATGACAATGATTAATTTATTCCTGAAATAGTGCGGTAGAATAATGCCTCTTCCATCCAGCTAATGACAATTTAAGTGAGTTGCCATGGAATTCAATTTAATAACGAGCTAAAAACACTCACATTTCTTTGGAGATAAGGTCACCGTTCGGAAAACCGTCCTCACATTTTCCTTTTCAATGACCAGGTTTTCACGATTCTGCTCCACCTTTTGTGCCTGTGGCACCAGATCGACTGATGGCTCATCTATGACAAGAAAGAAAAGGGGCAAGGTTGAAGGATGGCACACAGAAGACCGTCCTCTGAAACACCAACCTTTGCCAAACCTCCACAGAATACCAAAGCAGAGGTGACAAGCCAGACAGCAACGATGACTTACCCACTTCCTTCACTTTCTCCTTCATGAATTTCTTCTGTTTAATCTGCTCCAGGGTTTTTATACCAAAATCCAAACTGTCATCTGCTGGACAGAAAACAGGATCATTGCTAGTACAGCAAAATGAATCAGCGTCATTTTGAACATAGACCAGCTTGGTCATGAGAGATTGTATAGGGTAAGGCCGGAGGGGACAAGGGGAAGGGGAAAAGAGTGGAGAACTGCGGCGTTGTGGGGGGGGGGGGGGGGCATCTTTGTAAATATTGATATACTTCTGAAAAATCCTTTGTTTTCCTTACAGTAGCTGACAATACTACCACTGCAGAAAATGCAGTTTTATTGATAAAACAGAACAGAAACAACAGATCTTTCCTCATCTAAATCTACCATCGTAACCCTCCATTTCTTTCTTGGGGCAGTGAAAAAAGTTAGCTATCAAAGCACTCTTGTCTCCCATGACACCTACTTGTGGTAAGCCCAAGACCTGGTCTCCTTTTCAATTGCAGTGACAAACTAGTAACTAGACACTAGAACTGTCCTGTCAAATATTAATTCTAGGAGGCCCTGAGTTTCTAGTTATTTCTGGGATTCTCTCAGGTTACCTTTCTTAATAGGGAAGGTCTGTCTCTTGGCTGAAATAATGCGGATGCCATTCTGTTCCTCTGCAGTTGGTGGCTGAGTGTTTTTATTTTCCTCTCCTTCCTCAGAAAACTGATCTGAAATTAGAATGGGAACATTAGTCACTAATTCTGAATGTATCCCTGTCTCTCACACTTTACAGTAAAGAAACCACCTGAAATATTCCTTGGCTCCTTGATTTTCTTCACTACCATGTAGCTTTTGTATAGCTCTCAAAAGGAGAGCCTTATAGGACCATCCAATTTACAACTGTAAAGGATTATTGATCCAAAGGGGGAATAAAGACTCATTAACCGATCGCGACCATTTTTACCATCATATTAAAAGGGATGAGTGATCTACAAAACAGGATGGTTAGAAAGAGTGTGTTTGTTAAACACGAAAAGGACCAAAATTATGAAAACGGAAATATCTGAAAAACATATAAAACAAAAGCTACAATTCTGAAATTAAAAATGATGCACCTGGCCTAACATGAAATATAATGGATTCTGCCTAACACATGATCAAATTTTAAGCTCTACCAATTAAAACACTTGAAGACCACAATGCAGCCATGGAGAGATGTAAAATGTTGCTAATCAACTATCAAGGTTACAGAAAATTGCCGAATGAAGTAAAACTAGATTTAAGTTTTGTTTTGAAAAGGCACAGAAAAACACATGAAGTTCTATATTTAAGTAATACACTATGTTTTAGAAGGGAGGAGGAGCCACACAAACTCTCTCATTGACATGTTTCTCCTAAACGACTGAGAAGATGGTAGTTCATTATCCTGATGACTTAAATTCCACCTTTTAACCAGGCTTCCTTTGTAATCAGATTTGTGGATGACGGAAATGAATAGAAGTTTTTCTGCAAACTTTAAAAAATGGTGGCAACCCATCTACTGACAATAGTTTTTACATCTTTTCATACTTAGGGGGTGTGATGAATCTTCACAGGATACAGTAAACGAAACAGACTGACCAGATGGGTCACAAGCAACAATAAAAAAAATGCACAAACTTATGGACAGCTCAACACTGGGTAATTAATTTATACCCACTGGGGCCTCACCATGCAATCTCCTTACTCATTGAGTTGCTCAAACACAAAGGGTTGGAGGGCACATGTCAACTTGTTGTACAAGCAACTGTGGGCCAAAAGTCTTCCTTATCAATGGGGAAATTGGTGGTGGTGGTGGTGGGGGGGGGGGGGGGGGGGGGGGGGGTGCGCAGAACTAATTATATAATTGAATAACATAACTAGATACTGTTCCGATTAATTCCTAAACTACCAAGGAAAACAGCTCAGGATGAAACATCAACAGACAATGAGCCAAGGACCCTCCTTCGGGCAAAGCAGTCATGGAAGGGAATGGAACTCAACTCATATTACCAGCAAACCTTTGTCAAGACTCCAAGTTACCCTGGAAAGAGGAACAGAAATTCTTTTTTTTTTTACAATAAACCTGAAACCAGTTTCACTTTTAGTGTTAAGGTATTCCAGATAATTTCCTGACTGAATTTGGATTGTGATGTGACTCTGCTATCATCTCTTCAGAGTCTATAAATTCCATAAAGGGTGAACACGAGACAGCACCTTCAAAAGGGGGAGAGGACAGAAACCGCCATAAGGAGGAAAAAGCAGGCACATTACAACAGAAGAATTTAAGCTTGCTCACCATCATCATCTTCGTCATCATCCGCAGCATTGATAACCACAGGAGGGTGAGTGGGGCTTGGAACATTCTCTGATGCCTCTAGTTTCATTACCCCCCGAACTTGAGGGGATGGATTAGATTGAATAGGGATCTTGGTCTGTTGTAACTGGTTGACAGGTAACTGTGGTAACATGGGCTCCTCAGCTGCCTCAGCCACCTCCTGTTTAGTTTGGGCACCTGAGATGAGTGAACATATCTTTGTGAACAGAGTTGTGACTGAACATTAAGCACTGAATGTGCGAGTAATTTACCTGTCCGGTGCATCCGTACCACAGGTAAACAAGATTACAATTGGTAACAATGCACTTCGGAGTACTAAAAGCAGCAAACATATAGCAACTTAAATATTAACCAGGTGTTTCAAGGATAAAAATAATGAGGCACAGCTAAACAACTTCCCAAGAAATATGTAAAAAAAAACCCAAGCATCAAGTATAAATAGAATGATCGCGATGCAAGTTTTTTAATATGAAAATGTGAAATTTCAGATCTATCCCGATCAGTTTATTGATATCCAGAGTTCTGAACTCCCCAAAACTAATTAACAACCCACTATCTTCAAACTGCTGCTACGCTGTGACTGACTTACGATTTAGGAGCAGGAGTAGACCACTTGGGCCCCTTAAGCCTGCTCCACCATTCAGTAAGACCATGACTGATCTGACGGTAACCTCAAGTCCACATTCCTGCCTGTCCCCAATAACCTTTTCACCCCTTATCAAGAATCTATCCACCTCTGTCTTAAAAATATTGAAAGACTCTGCTCGATAGAGACGTGATTGTAAAGGAAGAAAAACGATCAAATGCAGATCATGAAGTAAGCAGAAACAGCTGACGGGTCAGTCTCTCAGGAGCAGATTTCAACAAGGCACTTACTTATACTTTTGCAAGTTTTACTATTTCCTATCCTAAATATACTGAAAGCTGGTGGAAGAGAATACATTTCTGATCTCTAGTGCAAATTTCTGGTGTTTGTTGAGGGTCACCTCCATAATTCACCCGATTTTGTCACTCAACTCACCAAATGAACTCCAAGTTCTACTTCACAAGGAAGCCGTACAATAGCAGCTCACAGTATCAGTCATATAAAAAAAAGTTTGTGGCATAAATTATTCCATGGATCACTTAGTGAAACACAAAGATTTGATGTGCTTCTTAGCCTGCATAACTCAAGGGTTTCCGGACACCCACCCTCATATTCTGCCGACATACGTGTCAATTGCATGAAGAAGCAGTTATAAAGAGAGTGACTGGCACAGAAAGGCCAGACTGGATTTCTAAATGTTTCCCGTGTCCATGTCAGAAATGAACAATCTGAGTGCATGCACCTTTTGTAGCAGGGAAGAAGACTCCTTCGATGAAACGAGGCATGCTGTGGCGGAAAGCACAGTTCAACTTTGTACACCCAGTGGGTTGCTTCTCCCAGTAGCAGGGGATCTCGCTCCGCCTCTTCTAAAAGGAAAAAGACATAATCTCTTACTGTACTTCACACAGTGAAGTAACATCACACACGTTAATCTTATTACATGTCGACAACAGTCTAAACAGCACAGCTCAAGGGCATGCATCTTCAGAGAAATAAGACAAGGAAGCTCAATAAGAGAATAAAATTGTACAAATAGAAACACCAGGAATAATAAAGGTGAACACACAGCAGTTTTAAATATGTTCTCATGCTCAGAAAATTATTTTTATAGATGCACAGAACCTATGATCTAAATGTCTTTACAGGGAGACTTTGTGACTGACAACTTACATCAATCTCCATGTGACGAAACTTGCAGACCTGCCGAAAGCATCGCCCTTCCTGCCACAAGGTACAGATGGTCTCACTGCCGAGGGCTGCTTCACAGTGACGAAAAAGACAGTTGTCCCCCTATCAAGCAAAAGTAAATTTAACAAATACATAAAAACTATTCTTGGACTTCATGTCTCATTGATACAAACAAGCTGAGCTACTACTCCGTTCCACTGATACTAACATAAAAGTACAGACGTACAAGGATCAAAGCAGAATAGGCTGCTAAACAGAACACCTTCTGAATAGCACTCAAGCAGAGAGAGGTTGTTCCTGTGTACAGCAGTAAAATTAGGTCAAATATACTTTTGCTGTACCATCTGTTTAAGCAAAACTGTGCTTTGGGGAAAATAATTTCCAGACATTCTGAAATTCATTAAAAAAATACTCTGCATTATTGACTTCCAATTCTTGGACATAAATATGCAATCATGTTCTTGTTGCTAACCATGAAGTATGCGTATTATTCAGTAGAGTTGAGCAAGAGTGTCTAGTCATTAGTGTGACTACCTCAGACTACTAGTCAACTGGAAGGTTGCTATTTGAGAAAGATACCAAAACAGAGTTCTTCTGGACTGACTGTATTGGAACAATAGATTCTTTTAACTTTCTTCTGGTATACCTCATTTACAATGGTCCGCTAATTCCCCAAAAGCTCGCTAAAAATGCTGCATACCAACCTTGGCACACGTAGAATAAAAATAAAAGTAACAATCGTCTCCTTGTTGAGTCATGGCTGGAGTATAACAGCTCCTCCCAAATCAAGCAAAGACTTTCACTGTTACTTTGTCCACACTCTTATCTATTGAGTCGCAGTGTAAGATAGTCTGCCTAGGCGAGATGACAATATACTAATCTTCTGGAACCTTTTTCACCCTTTATCTAAACCAAAAGAAAAACAAGATTGCAAAGTGAGTGAATTGCACAAGAAGGTACAATGCTGTAATGTAGTTACAAATAGCGTTTAAATTGCATTAACTTCTTCAATTAAGTAACTTAAGCTCAAACGCCACAAAATACTAAAAGGGAATTATGGCAAAAGAGTTGGCACCAGAGCAAGCTACATGACAGTTTGCATCCATTCCCTTTCTGAAGACGCTTTCCTCTTGCTGCAAAAATTACCTTTTGTGTTTTAAACAAGAGTTGTGAGAGGAAAACAACTGAATCAAAACCCCAGGCTCTTACAAGATGCTTGGAGAAATCCCAGCTGGGGATTCCTGGCCTAGAGCTGCTGTACAATTAGAGAAAATAATTCAATCACCAAATGGTGCCTCACAATTAAAGATTTCAAAATAGCAACATAACTTTAATCGACAACTAAATGCAGAATAATCAGGAAGCCCAGCTGAAGAAAAATGTATTATATGTGCCTTAAGATAGGACACAGAGGCATGCAACACGTGTACAGGTATTTTACATGCAGCATTTCAAATATGATGGTTAAATGTCTTAAAATAATCAGTAGGCAACAGGTATAGAGATACCAGTTCCAAATACCCTTTGGGAGTTGGTGTCAATCAACAGCTCAATCAATTACTACAAGGGCCATAGGTATCGCAACTCTTGGGCTAGGTAGTTATTTGAATGACATGAACCAATAACAAGGTGAATACTTGGGAAGATGTCTTTAATATTCCCATGTGCAGGTGGAATAAAAGCAACATGCGATTACTGCAAACCAACGCTACACTAGTGAAAGAGAGTTACCCTGTTAGAAAGGAGCAGTTGATGTACCTTTGAATGGTCAGCAATTTGAGTGCACTTCCTCAGGTATCCAGGCACGTGTCCCTGCAGGCCAACCAACACTGAATCCGTCAATTATGAATGGCTACGTATCACCTCCATCGTCACACACTGGGTAGAAATATTTTGCGATCTGCATGCACAAAGTGCCTTATAAATACTCTACTTGAAGGTGCTAGAATGAGTCCATCTTCTGCTCTGTTGAACTGCAGGAAGCCAGGGATTAAAAATCAACTCCTCCGATAAAGTTCACAATCATGTAGCCGGGCTGCTGCTACACTTACAGCCGATGGGAAATACCCCATTCTTTCTACAATCTTCCAAGAGATTCCGCAGCCTTGATTGGCCTTGGATTACGGGGTTTTTTTGTGTGGCGAGAAATGGCTAACTTAATTAATAAAAAAAACACACGGATCCAACTCTGCTTCTCCAGGACATCTGCACCTATTGAAGAAAAGCACAAACAACCTCCCCAAATTCGTAAGCAGCGTCCCCGGCATGCTTTGATACATGACCCTCTATCAACAGAAACATTCTGGATTTTCACTGCAGTATCCCCATTTGCAAACAGACTTTTCTTAACACACCCTGTAACAGGGGTACATGCCACTGCTGCCTGGGCAACTCTTCTGAATGTGATCAAAGGTTGGCAATCCCAAGCAGTGCCAGTTAGTAAGCACGCTGGGATCAATCAAGATGGGCACTGCAAATATACTGCCAGGATTCAGTGCCCAAAGGCAGGTCATCTTGTAGGGAATTTGAGCTTGCAGGAGTTTATCGAGAGTAAACTCCTCTATCCTATTGGGAATACCCAAGGAGACCATCAGCATGCAGTGGAAACCTGACTGGTGAAAAGTCATTGCAGCTTTCTCATTGAGTGAAGACAGTACAGGTCTCTGGGCACACTACCGCTTCTGCAGGAATGGAATTGCGTTCCTTTTTGGCAGAAGAAAGAGTAGAACATTGGGTGCTTGAAGCACAATTCTCCCACTTGATAACAGAATTCTTCCCAATGACCGTAGTTCATGATCAACATCAACAGGTCAGTGGGTAGGGGAATAAATGATATGCAAAAGGAGATACTGCAGCTTTAACATTAAGAAGCTTTAATACTTACTTCCATCGCTAATACCCAGAGTTAGCTACAACCAGTTAGTTTTCAAACACAGCAAAACCAAATCTAAAATTAGGAGTTACTAACACTGAATTCAGAAGGAGCACCTGGACCATGACTGCAGGCTGGACTCCAAACTGGGCTGGGTCCAAAGATAGGGATTTGGTTATGTTGTGTCAAATGAGTGGGTTACAAATTCTGCTGAGAGCAGTTGCACCCATTGACGAGAAGAAACAAAAACAGGACTTTCAATTGTAACGACACATTTTTCACCTCAGGAAATGTTGTGTTTAAAGAGTGACTTGAATACTGAAAAGCTGATCAGTCATATCATCTACACATTGGGGCACAGAGATAACAGGTCTGGAAGATTGGCACAAATCAACCAAAGGAGCTATATTTATATAGCAACTCATTCCACTGAAATGTCTCATAGTGCTTCACACAATGCATTACTTTAACTTTTGGGGATGACTGCAAATGGAGAAGTCGGAGTCCTGGGTCTCCATCTGAATACAAAATATATTTACAAAAGATGCCGCACCTGGTTAATTACTTGACATTCTGAAAATAAACCACGCTTGTATTAGGGTTCCCATAAGAATAGCTCCGTTACAGAGCTTCTCCCAGGTCGATTCCCAAATTGAGGGCTGGGCATGAGTACAGGGAGCAAAGGTATACTGTTGTGATCAAAATAGGTAAAAAGCCCATTTTGGAAATGACAGGCATAAGAGGCATAATGCTCCTCTACAGTACACTGGCATTTAAGTTCATCAATTGCCCATTGCGTTTTACTTGAGTGCTATACCATTATTGGTTTAGTCTTGTGCAAGCAAT
Organism: Carcharodon carcharias; assembly: GCF_017639515.1. NCBI lineage: Eukaryota > Metazoa > Chordata > Chondrichthyes > Lamniformes > Lamnidae > Carcharodon > Carcharodon carcharias. Next base: position 7,768,586 of record NC_054475.1, on the reverse strand, counting down.
TTTTGTTAAAATGCAGTGTTTTACACACAGCTTGCAGAGTCCAACAGACAAGGGTATATTAATAGATTGGGGTGACACACAAACTTTTTAAATCACAAATCAAGGTTGATGTTGCCCTGTTTTCTGTGCACAGTCAAAAACTTAAACGCAACCCGGGGAGGAGAGGGAGGGAAAAGTATTAGTAAAACGCAATGAGAAGATGTTCCCCAGTGCCAATTAAGTATTCTCTGAACTTGCAAAACCGTGTCATCTCACCCTTGTAGTTCTATAGTGCCAACTAAGGGAGGACCATACTTCTTCAGTCAAATGCTGACCTTTCATTTTAAAAAAGGGGCACACAACCAAAGGAACCTCGCATCAGAATACTCTGGTTACGAATTCCTCTTCAACAGAAACAAATTTAATTGGCACTCAACGTAGGTCTTGAAAAAAAAATTAGTGGCATGGATTATAAATATGGCATTTAGAATCTGGCATTGCGACCAACTCCATTTAATTTAACAGGTGAAGTATCTAGATTTCAATACCCCCCCCCCCCCCCCCCCCCCCCCCCCCACCCCCACCCTATTACTTGAAGTAGCTCCATCTATTTTTACCTGTCAGCTAAATCATGAGGCACTCACTGCATAGCCTCTGCCATACAATCTCACTTGGCAGGGTTGTGAAAGAATAGAGTCCAAGTGGAGCCAAATTAAGCACCAGCAAAAATACCCTGCCTTCCATGTTACATTGCATAATTCAAAACAGGAAAAACACCAAGTGGGTTCTGTGTCACGCGGCAAGAAGCCACGATATTAAAAAGCTCAACACATGTCCATTCTGAAGCTGGGCAGGCTCTTCCCTGAAACCATAATTTTTAAAAAATGGGAACCTCGGGACAATTCTCTTCGGCCCCGTCAACCCATCTGCCAAACAAAAAGGCAGGTTTGGATTTTGCAAACCCAGACTTCGACAGCACTTCAGAGCTCTTTTCCAAAGGAAGTCAGGTTATCCCAGTGACGAATTCCAAAGGTAGGAACACCTCACTGTGACCATGAAGGTGCCCCCCACTCCACCCACCCACCCACCCCCCCTCCCTCCCTCCCCTCCCCCTCCTCCCCTCCCCCACCATCGAGGAGATGGCCACAAAATGAGCATTGGCGAGTTCAGGATCTAAACTCAGTGAGCTACAAAAAATAAAGGGCCAGCAGCCAGGCTGAATATTTATAAACTGTGGCTGGCAACCTGGCTTGGGATTAATACCCCAAAAAGGCCATAGGTGCCACGTCAGATGCAGGTTAGGGTGGATCTTCTGGCTCCCATCAGGGGCTGATTGACACATGATGTGGGGGCTAAAAGCCAAATGGTTCCTTCAAACCCCCCCCCAATCTTCCCCCCCACAAAAAAAAAACACCTGATACTGGGGTTAAAAATAACAAAGGATCACTTTTAACAGTGAACATAGAGAATGAAGATCCTCTGGTTAAATATTACCCCTCATTTCTGCAGCACTTGCCCCTCTCTGTCTCAGCCGGCTCAGGGGGCCCCCTGCGCCGGGTAGCCGCTCCAGGCGGGTCCGAGGCTTCTCTCCGACCGACCGCGGCCTACCCGCTCCTCCGCTCCACTCAACCTAAAGGCGTCTAAAACCCCACCTTGCGCCGCCTATGTTAGTACCTCACTGACTTAACGATGTAATAACGGTAAAACCAGTACCAAAAGCAGGTTTAGAACCGGCAATCCGCGGCTAATCAAACCTCTCGACGACCCTGAGCCGCGGTACCGCCACTGGGCGCCAGCAATAAACATGGAGGCGCCCGCCGGATGTGCGGCTGTTGGTGGTGCGGGGGGGGGGGGGGGGGGGGGGGAATGGGGAACCTGCCAGCAGAAAACATGGCGCCCGCCGGACGTGCGGCTGGGGGAACCTGCCTGCAGAAAACATGGCGCCCGCCGGAAGTGCGCATTGCGCCTGCCAGCGACAAACATGGCGAGCGTCGAACTGTCACTTGCCTGCCTCCCCTCACCACCCCCGCCACCACCCCTGACAGAATTGAAACTCATCGTGGCTAAAACAATAAACTTATTATCGGGGGCAACAATAATATTTGACATTTTCAATACTTTGGTGCAGAATTTAGCTCGTGCACCTTTTGACGCGTTGCAGCCGCAGTTTCGGTGACTCCTAATTAGTGACGTAGACGCTGCCCATGTGATGCCGCAAGCCTTTAATATCCAGTGGGCGGGTTCTCTCTCAGGGCCCGGATAGCTCAGTCGGTAGAGCATCAGACTTTTAATCTGAGGGTCCAGGGTTCAAGTCCCTGTTCGGGCGTTGATTTTTTTTTTTTTTCTCTTTTTTCCCCCTATTTCATTAACATGTACTTTGCAAATTGTGGAACTTCTCAATTCCCCCTATTTCATTAAAACGTGCTTGCAAATTGTGGAACTTCTCAAAATAGCACCGCGTCGTTGCAACCACTTACTCTGAAATAATAGCCACCAATAATTGTTTAAACTCACTTCGGGCGCAACTCCATATTCAACGCGACACCAATTCCACAGCCAAGGTAGAGAGGATGCCCTGTTCCACCTCCAGGGCCTCTTTGGCCTAAAGAAAGAGAGACTTGCATTCACGCGGCGCCTCTCACGGACCGGAGCACGCCCCCAAAGCACTTTACAGCCTAATGACGTCCTTCTGATGGGTAGCCATGGTTGAAACCCGTGTCCATTGGAGTTTAGGAGGACGAGAGGCGTTCTTGCTGAAACATATAAGATCCTGAGGGAACTCGGCAGGGTCTTGGCTCGCTGAAAGGATGTTTCCCCCGGGTGGGGGAGACTAGAACTAGGGGAAACCAGTTTATCAAATAAGGGGCCCCCCTTTGAAGACGGAGATGAGAAGAAATTTTTACACTCCAAGAGTGTGAGTCCGAACCCCCTTCTCCTGGGCGTGATAGAGGCTGGGTCATTGAATATTTTTAAGGCTGAGTTAGATAGATTCTTGACCGACAAGGGAGTCAGATGTTACTGGAGGCAGGGAGAATGTGGACCTAAGGCCGCAATCAGATTAGCCATGACCTTATTGAATGGTGGAGCAGGTACAAGGGGCTGAATGGTCTACTCCATTCCTGATTCGTATGTTTGTAGTGTAGCCAATTTGTGCACAGCAAGCTCCCACAAAGAGCAATTTGACAAAGACCAGATAGTCTGTTTTTGTGATGCTGATCGAAGGATAAATATTGACCAGGACACCAGGGATCCTTGCTTATAGGCCTCAGCCTTTCCACCACTCTTCTAACCCACACATTTGTCTCCCCCAGGATTGATTTTGAGCGTCAAGTCACAGACACTTCCTCCTACCTCTCCCTGGACCATGACCACACCACTGAACATCAAGCCATTGTTTCCAGGACTGTCTCTGACCTCATCTCCTCTGGAGATCTTCCTTCCACAGCTTCCAACCTGATAGTCTCCCAACCTCGGACGGCCCGCTTCTACCTCCTACCCAAAATCAACAAACAGGACTGTCCCGTCAGACCGATCGTGTCAGCTTGCTCCTGCCCCACGGAACTCATTTCTCGCTATCTTGACTCCCTTCTCTCTCCCCTTGTCCAGTCCCTTCCCACCTACATCCGTGATTCCTCTGACACCTTATGTCAACAATTTCCAGTTCCCTGGCCCCAACCGCTTCCTCTTCACCATGGAAGTCCAATCCCTCTACACCCCCATCCCCCACCGGAATGGTCTGCGGGCTCTCTGCTTCTTCCTCGAACAGAGGCCCGAACAATCCCCATCCACCACTACTCTCCTCCGTCGGGCTGAACTTGTTCTCACACTGAACAATTTCTCCTTCAACTCCTCTCACTTCCTCCAAATAAAAGGTGTGGCTATGGGTACCTGCATGGGCCCCAGCTATGCCTGTCTCTTTATGGGGTATGTGAACATTCCTTGTTCCAGTCCTACTCCGGCCCCCTTCCACAACTCTTTCTCTGGTACATCGATGATTACGTTGGTGCTGCTTCATGCTCTTGTCGGAACCCGGAAAAATTTATTAATTTTGCTTCCAATCTCCACCCATCCATCATTTTCACGTGGTCCATCTCTTCCCTTCCCTTCCTTGACCTCTCTGTCTCAATTTCTGGTGATAGACTGTCCACCAATATCCATTACAAGCCTACCGACTCCCACAGCTACCTCGACTACAGCTCCTCACACCCTGCTTCCTGTAAGGACTCCATCCCATTCTCTCAGTTCCTTTGCCTCCATCGCATCTGTTCCGATGATACTACCTTCAAAAACAGTTCCTCTGACATGTCCTCCTTCTTCCTTAACCGAGGTTTTCCACCCACGGTAGTTGACAGGGCCCTCCACCGTGTCCGGCCCATCTCCAGCGCATCTGCCCTCACGCCTTCTCCTCCCTCCCAGAAAAATGATAGGGTCCCCCTTGTCCTCACTTATCACCCCACCAGCCTCCGCATTCAAAGGATCATCCTCCGCCATTTCCACCAACTCCAGCATGATGCCACCACCAAACACATCTTCCCTTCACCCCCCCCCGCTCCCACCCCCCCGGCGGCATTCCGTAGGGATCATTCCCTCCATGACACCCTGATCTACTCCTCCATCAGCCCCTATTCCTCAACTCCCAGCTATGGCACCTCCCCATGCAAACACAGAATATGCAACACCTGCCCCTTCACTTCCTCTCTCCTCACCATCCAAGGGCCCAAACACTCCTTTCAAGTGAAGCAGCATTTCACTTGCACTTCCCTCAACTTAGTCTACTGCATTCGTTGCTCCCAATGCGGTTTCCTCTACATTGGAGAGACCAAACGCAGACTGGGTGACCACTTTGCAGAACACCTGCGGTCTGTCCACAAGCATCACCCAGACCTCCCTGTTGCTTGCCATTTTAACACTCCACCCTGCTCTCTTGCCCACATGTCTGTCCTTGGCTTGCTGCATTGTTCCAGTGAAGCTCAACACAAACTGGAGTAACAGCACCTCATGTTCCGACTAGGCACTTTACAGCCTTCCGGACTGAATATTGAGTTCAACAATTTTAGATCTTGAACTCTCTCCTCCATCTCCACCCCCTTTCCATTTCTTCCCCCTCCTTTTTATTTTTTCCAATAATTTATACAGATTTTTCTTTTCCCACCTGTTTCCATTATTTTTAAATGTATTTCCACCCATGGTTTATCTATATCTTTTATGCCCTTTTAGTCTTATTTCACCCCACCCCCACTAGAGCTATCTGTACCTTGCTTGTCCTGCTCTCCACTCTTAATTAGCACATTCCTTTAGATAATATCACCACCTTCAACACCTCTTTGTTCTTTTGTCTGTGACATCTTTTGGTTATCTCCTATCATTGGCTGCTTGTCCCAACAACCCTCCCCCTTCAACACCCACCACCCCCCCCCCAAAACCAGCTTATATTTCACCCCTTTCCTATTTTTACTTAGTTCAGTTGAAGGGTCATGAGGACTCGAAACGTCAACTGTGCTCTTCTCCGCCGATGCTGCCAGACCTGCTGAGTTTTTCCAGGTATTTCTGTTTCTGTTTTTGTTTTGATTTTGACCGTGCAGTTATTGCAGTCCTCATTATCTACCAGTGCACAGCTTGTATGGGCGGTAATGTTGCCAACAGTGATACAACATGTTTATCAAGACTTCGCAATTCCCACTGCCCAATTTTATTGCCCCTTCTAAAATGCATTTAGAACAAATAAACAAAAGTGTTGAAAGAAAGGTTTTACAAAAACCAATTTATTGATACCCCATTAATTTTTTTCCCAGTCTTATCCGGAGACCTTTAAATCTTGGAGACTCCGGGGTAATCCTGGAGGATTGGCAATCGTAATCAGCGGTGACCAGTCTGAAAACAGGAAAAATTGAAGTTGTTCGGTCCAGAGCCTGAGGAAGGTGGATACCATCAGCGGCTGCGCGACAAAGGTTGGGATCATAGGGCTGAAACCCATTGTGCATCTACCAACTGAGAATTAAGAGGCAGGATGGGTGTTCACAGGGGAGAGAAAGAGGCACTGGCATTAGAATAGGAGTCGGAAGGCTGTTGGAGAGAATAAAATTTACACAACTCAAACCTTAAGTGTGGGAAAAGCAGGGGCAGAAGTTTAAAAAAAATTCAGCTGTAGATGTTTGTATGAAAGTGAACAGCTTCAAGGCAGAGTAATAATTAAAGAAGTGCAGGGGTGTGTACAGAGAACTTCACAATTGTTGAAGTGTAATGAGTGTTGTAACATAGACATACTTGGCAACCAATTTGCATATGGCAAGTCCCCATAAACAACCACAAGGTAAGTGACTAGTTAAATGTCTAGCTACATGGGAATGCATTCTCCTGCTTCAATACTTATCAATTAAATCGTAGTCAGAGAGTCTCCTGCACTGGCTTCTCTTCCCATTGTCACACTGTAACCTCTGGTTTCCCCCAAAGAGCTATCCTTGGCCCCCTCCTATTTCTCATCTACACGCTGCCTCTCAGCAATGTCATCCGAAAACACGGCACTAGTTTTGAAATAGATGCTGAAAGCACACAGCTCTGTCTCACCACCCCAACTCTCAACTCTTTCATTGTTGCTAAATTATCAGATTGTTGCAAACTCCATTTCCTAGCCATCAACTCAATTCCTCTCCGTCTCCCTGCCAACTGTCTGGCTCTGACCCAGACTGTACCCAACCCTGATCTCACACTTGACCCGAGAATGAGCTTCCGGCCATGTATCCATGACATCACTAAGACCGAGGTAAAATCAAAGCAAAATACAGCAGGTGATGGAAATCTGAAATAAAAACAGAAAAAAAATGCAAAAACTCAGCAGGTCTGATAGCGTCTGTGGAGAAAAAAAGCAGTTGACGTTTTGAGTCCCTATGACCCTTCTTCAGGACTAAGGCTACCTATTTTCACTAAAACGACCTATTTTCACCTCCATAACATCACCCAACTTCGCCCCTGTCTCTGTTCGCCTGCTGCTGAAACCCTCATTCGGGCCTTAGAACCTATCTATCTCGGCCTTAAATACACTCAGTGACCTGGCCTCCACAGCCTTCTGTGGCAATGAATTCCATAAATTATTTGTTACCTCTAGGCTTGACTTTTCCAAAGCACACCTGACCAGTCTCCCACATTCTTCCGTCTGTGTAATCTTGAGGTCATCCAATACATTGCTGCCCATGTCATTACTCACACAAAGACCCAGCACTTCTGTGCTCGCTGATCTATATTGCGTCCTGGTTAAGCAATGCTTCGATTTTAAAATTCTCATCCTTTCCTCCGATACCTCCCTGGCCTCACCCCTCCCTGTCTTCTTGATCTCCTCCAGTCCCACAACTGTCCGAGATACCTGTGCTGATGTAATTCTAGCTTGTGAGTATCTCCAATTTTTATTATTCCACCATTGGTAGATGCGCCTGCAACTAGGCCCTAGGCTTTGGAATTCCCTCCTTTAACCTCTTGGCCTCTCTAATGCTCTTTCCACCTTTAAGGCACTCACGCAAATGTCTACCTCTTTGAGCAAACTTTTAGACATCTGCCCTAATATCGTCTTATGTGGCTTGGTGTCAAATTTTGTAACGCACCTGTGAAGCGACTTGGGATGTTATGTTACATTAAAGGTGCTATATAAATACAAGTTCTCATTGTAAGTTTGTTCCAGGCAAGCAAGTTGAAGTCAAGCTCTGAAGGAGAGTCACAGGGACTCAAAGCATTAACCCTGTTTCTCTCTCCACAGTTGCTGCCAGACCTGCTGAGTTTTTCCAGCATTTTCTGTTTTATTTTATATTATTAAGGAAGATGAAGTATTGGGCCAGATATTCCGATCCAGTGTGACGCTGAGCATATTGCTGCTGACTGTGGAGATCATTGTGTGCTGACCTTTGTACGCCCTTCAAGTTGTGTGTTCCAATACCGGCTGGAACAACAAACTCTTGGCACCATGGGGAACATTGACAAAAAGGAGCAGTGGAGAGGCCATCTCCCCTTTTTGATGACATCAGCTGCCATATTCAGGTAAATTTTTAAAGATTCTGAGTCTTTCACTAGAGTTAGTTGGGTGTGTGGGTGAGTGAATGGGTGAGTGAATGGGTGAGTGAGTGGGTGGGTGTGTGGGTGAGTGAATGGGTGAGTGAGTGGGTGGGTGTGTGGGTGAGTGAGTGGGTGGGTTTTGAGTGAGTGAATGGGTGAGTGAGTGGGTGGGTGTGTGGGTGAGTGAATGGGTGGGTGAATGGGTGAGTGAGTGGGTGGGTGTGTGGGTGAGTGAGTGGGTGGGTGTGTGGGTGAGTGAATGGGTGAGTGAGTGGGTGGGTGTGTGGGTAAGTGAGTGGGTGGGTTGTGAGTGAGTGAATGGGTGAGTGTGTGGGTGGGTGTGTGGGTGAGTGAATGGGTGAGTGAATGGGTGAGTGAGTGGGTGGGCGTGTGGGTGAGTGAATGGGTGAGTGAGTGGGTGGGTGTGTGGATGAGTGAGTGGGTGGGTGGGTGAGTGAATGGGTGAGTGAGTGGATGGGTGTGTGGTCAAGTGAATGGGTGTGAGTGGGTGGGTGTGTGGGTGAGTGAGTGGGTGGGTGTGTGGGTGAGTGAATGGATGAGTGAGTGGATGGGTGTGTGGGTGAGTGAGTGGGTGGGTGTGTGGGTGAGTGAATGGGTGAGTGAGTGGGTGGGCGTGTGGGTGAGTGAATGGGTGAGTGAGTGGGTGGGTGTGTGGATGAGTGAGTGGGTGGGTGAGTGAATGGGTGAGTGAGTGGGTGGGTGTATGGGTGAGTGAGTGGGTGGGTGTGTGGGTGAGTGAGTGGGTGGGTGTGTGGGTGAGTGAATGGGTGAATGAGTGAGTGGGCATGGGGGTGAGTGAATGGGTGAGTGAGTGAGTGGGCGTGGGGGTGAGTGAATGGGTGAGTAGTGGGTGGGCATGTGGGTGATTGAATGGGTGAGTGAGTAAGTGGGTGTGTGGGTGAGTGAGTGGGTGGGTGTGTGGGTGAGTGAATGGGTGAATGAATGGGTGAATGAGTGAGTGGGCATGGGGGTGAGTGAATGGGTGAGTGAGTGAGTGGGCGTGGGGGTGAGTGAATGGGTGAGTGAGTGGGTGGGCATGTGGGTGAGTGAATGGGTGAGTGAGTGAGTGGGTGTGTGGGTGAGTGAGTGGGTGGGTGTGTGGGTGAGTGAATGGGTGAGTGAATGGGTGAGTGAGTGGGTAGGCATGTGGGTGAGTGAATGGGTGAGTGAGTGAGTGAGTGTGTGGGTGAGTGAGTGGGTGAGTGTGTGGGTGAGTGAATGGGTGAGTGAGTGGGTGGGCATGTGGGTGTGTGAGTGGGTGGGTGAGTGGGTGGGTGTGTGGGTGAGTGAATGGATGAGTGAGTGGGTGGGTGTGTGGGTGAGTGAGTGAGTGGGTGTGTGGGTGAGTGAGTGAGTGGGCATGTGGGTGTGTGAGTGGGTGGGTGAGTGGGTGGGTGTGTGGATGAGTGAATGGATGAGTGAGTGGGTGGGTGTGTGGGTGAGTGTGTGGGTGAGTGTGTGGGTGAGTGAGTGAGTGGGTGTGTGGGTGAGTGAATGGGTGAGTGAGTGGTTGGGCGTGGGGGTGAGTGAATGGGTGTGAGTGGGTGGGTGTGTGGGTGAGTGAGTGGGTGGGTGTGTGGGTGAGTGAGTGAGTGGGTGTGTGGGTGAGTGAGTGGGTGGGTTGTGAGTGAGTGAATGGGTGAGTGAATGGGTGAGTGAGTGGGTGTGTGGGTGAGTGAGTGGGTGAGTGAGTGAGTGGGTGTGTGGGTGAGTGAATGGGTGAGTGAGTGGGTGGGCGTGGGGGTGAGTGAATGGAGGTGGTATGATGGGAGTAGGTAGTCAGGTTGGGGGGTGGTTGTGGGTGGTCGGTTCGGGATGGGGGCTGTGGGTGGTGGTGGTGGTGGGTGCAGTTGGGAAGTTGGGTCCGGAGAGACAGTGGGTAGTCACGTCCAGGTGGATTGTGGGTAGTCACGTCCAGGTGGACTGTGGGTAGTCACGTCCAGGTGGACAGTGGGTAGTCACGTCCAGGTGGACAGTGGGTAGTCACGTCCAGGTGGACTGTGGGTAGTCACGTCCAGGTGGACAGTGGGTAGTCACGTCCGGGTGGACTGTGGGTAGTCACGTCCGGGTGGACAGTGGGTAGTCACGTCCGGGTGGACTGTGGGTAGTCACGTCCGGGTGGACTGTGGGTAGTCACGTCCGGGTGGACTGTGGGTAGTCACGTCCGGGTGGACTGTGGGTAGTCACGTCCGGGTGGACAGTGGGTAGTCACGTCCGGGTGGACTGTGGGTAGTCACGTCCGGGTGGACTGTGGGTAGTCACGTCCAGGTGGACTGAGCAGTCAGCTCAGGAACGTGGCGAGTCAGGATGGGAAATGGAGAGTCAGGTGGGATGGATGAATAGTGTTATAGGGTGTTGGTTACAGTTTGATAGATCTGAAGAAGTCTTCATAGTTATACATAGGTTAACTGTAACTCTTTATTGGCTGTTGGAACTATTTACAAAAATACAGTAAAGGGTAGAAGCTAGGAGATGTCTCCATGCTTGCTGGTGCACATGGCTCTGTCCAACATTCAGCTGGCCCTGGGTTCAAATCATGTGATCTCTTACATCACTGTGTGGGCGGTACTGTACTCAGCCCCACATTAACCCTAAATGTGCCAGACTAAACCTCCCCCATAGTCTTTAGGCAATGTATTTTAAATGATTATGGTTTACCTTATGTCTTACATTGTTATCACTATCATGCATTTACATTGTCATTACATTATCATTATCCCATCTCCCCACTTCAGGTCCTTGAATTCAAAGCTTCTGGCAGTCTGGAGGCTTTATAATCCTTCCGTATCCCGCTCGCAGTACAGTTGGAGGAACGGTAGGCTCTTTCGCTGCTGGTTCGTTCTGTAGGTTTGGAAGCTGTTCTGGAATCTGGGTATGTTTTCATCCTTTTCTTCCAATCCTTCATGTTGAACTGCACTTGGTTGGTTCGCCTGTTGAGCTCCTCGGTGTCTGTTATCCTAACTTGATTTTTTGCGGGGTGGTCGAAAATTGTATTCATTTCCTTGTCGTTTCTTTTGCTTCTTCCGTCATCATGTGGGTGGTGGTGATGTCCCCTATGGCAGAGGATGAGCCTTACTGTGACTAGAATGAGGTTTAGTGGTGCGCTCACCTCTGCGTTTCACTGTCAGCAATGGACGGCCACTACCAGAATCCAACATCTTTTGTTGGCTTTGGCATGCTGGCTGGGAGTTGCGGTGTATGTTCGGTGGTTGCAGTGTTGACCTGTTGCACCATCGTTGGAGCCGGAGGTACAGTCTCATCGGACTGCTGGTCACTCTCTTTTACATCCTCCGCTGGAAGCTCCTGGGTGGTTGGCTCCTGATTATTGAAGGCTTTCCGGCACCTGTAACAAGAATGGACAAACCTGGCCTGCAAAGAGAGTGGACAGTTCGGAGCTGAAGTCCCAGTCAAGACATTCTTTTTTTGTTTGGGAATTTGCTGTTCTATATGATTGACAACGGTGGTTTTCTTGACATCTTCCGACAATTTGCGGAGGACAAGGGCTATGTAGGCATCTCTGCTCAAGAGAATGAAAGGCTGCTCGTGGATAACATACATCAGCTTGAAGATTTGTTTGCCACCAAACCTTAGTGGTTCCAAAATCGTGCCTATGACTGGAAGTTGGATTCCTCTGGGCCCATAGAGTGGTGTGTCTGTTGTTCGAAGCCAGCGATCTTTTAGCCATGGTTCTTTTTCTGGAGGACTTTAATGCTGGCCTGTGTCTAATTTAAAATTTGCTGAGTAGTCATTCACAGAACTGTCTGCATTCCAAAATGAGAAACCAAGATCTTTGACCTCACCGAGAAGCATGGCTGTGTCTCTCCCAGGCTTGCAGTCTTGACCTTGTGGATAAGCTTTGGGATTTCTGTGTGTGTTTCGGGGGTTTTTGCCCTGCAGGCAAAGGATTTTCCCCTCGGCGATTTGGGGGCGGGGCCCGGTTGCCGAGGGGAAAATGACGAGGGATGATGTCAGGAGGAACCCCCCCGACGTCATCCCGGTCTATTTAAATATTGAGGAAGGCGGGTGGACAGCGAAGTTAGCTGTCCACCCGCCGACCTGTCAATGGCCAACTGAGGCCATCGCCAGGCTAGTTAAAGTAATTAAAGGCCCTGCCCCGTCCAAGCTTCAGGCTGGCGGGCAGACCAGGAGCCCCAGCGCGCTCCAGATTATTGATGAAACTTCATCCACCGGCGGGATGATGTTTCATGTCCCTTTTAGAAAAATTAATAATGTTTATGTGGTCTTTATCAACATGTCCCATCTCGTGTGACATTGTCACATGAGGGGGACATGTTAATAATTTTAAAATTTTTGTATTTTTAAAGTATTTTGGATTGTCACTGGTCTCCCTGAGACAGGACTTTGTCTCAGGGAGCAGAGTGCATTTTGACAGCTGGGGATTCCCTCCCCTCCCCCCACCACACAGAAAGCGCACAGCATTTCCCATCGGGGATGCCGCTGGGCGGGGCCTTAATTGGCCCGCCCACTCAAAATGGCGGCAGGCCCTGTTTCAGTAGCGGGGGGTCAGCTGCCCACCCACTGCCAAGTCGGTGGGGCCCGCACGCCATCCAAGGGCAAGATTCTGCCCATAGTGTCCAAATCCCGATGCACTGCAAACATTGGGCTGAAATTGCAGGACATTGATCTCACCTGTGGGGGCGCTTCACTCCACAACATTGGCATGGTCACTCTGCTGGCCGGTTCGAGTATTGCTTTCCCTGGCCTGGAGTGTCCTTGTGCTTTTGTTGCTTAACTAGCTGAAAAGTGGGTTGGCCTCTGCACCATGATTTATTCTCTCCCCATAAAATGGTCCTGTGCTGCTCACGGAGTTCTGACTGCCTAAATATCTGGATTGCCTTTTTCCGGGTTAGAGGCTCCTTTGCTTGCGGGAGGGTGGAGAGTGTGGCACCCACTGCTCCTAACATTATTCGGTCTGGTAAGTTCCAATTTTAAGTCCCTGTATTCACAACCTTCTGCCACCCTGTACAGATCATTGATGAATGAATCAACAGGTTCTCCTGGCTGTTGGACTCTCTTATTGAATTTAGCTCTTTCAAGTATTTTATTGCTTCTTAGATTAAAATAAACGTCAAATGATTTTAGTACTTCTTCAAATTTTGCGGATGATTCATTAATTCCATGTCTTGCAATAATGTCGCCTGCAATCGGGCCTACTGAATAAAGCAGCGTGTTCACCAGCTCTTCTTCTGACTTTTTTATTTAAACCTGAAGCGATCCAAAGTTCTCAATTTCGTGATTGATCTGGGCCTTGGATTAGTCTGAATTGACTTGGAAGTGTGGAATTCTGATCCAAGTTCAAAACCTTAAAAGTATAGGTTATGCTTTAAGAGCTTTCTGGATTTCAAGATGGTGTTGCCGTTCACTCGAAGACAATGGGGTTTCCTGCACTTTCCAGCCCTGGTGGGCTCGGTAACAATGGTGACAGCGCTCTGCCTGGAAAAAACCCTCAACAGTTGCTATCTGGAATGGCCACCTGTTGACCTATCCTGCCCAACATCCCTCCCCACCCCCTCTTAAATCAGCTTAAATTTCACCTCTCTTCTATTTTTACTTAGTTCTGTTGAAGGATCATTCGGACTCGAAACGTTAACTGTGTTCCTCTCCGCAGATGCTGCCAGACCTGCTGAGTTTTTCCAGGTATTTTTGTATTTGTCCTACTTTTTTGACTTGCAAGTCAGTTGAATTCCAGCCTCCGCCTGCCCTCCACTGAGCTAAACAATCTCAATGCTCCCAAAATATTTAATCAACTCATTTTTTTTTTATTTCTGATGACCTTGGATGCCACGTGTCCAGGCTCCGACTGGGGGACCGGGCCCCAGCGACTGGTTGCTCCCAGACTGCACCTCTGACTCCAAACCACCCCAAAGATCTCTCAGGACTTGCTGCAGCCTGGAATTCCAAATGACCCAGCTTACCCCTGCTGTGCACTCTGAGATTAGAAGCTGGAATTCCAAAGGAAGTTCAATGGAGTCTTCTGCTACAGTAAGGAATTTTAAATCTCTGCATTCAGCTTCCAAGCCTTTCTTTGGAACTCTTATTCTGTCACTTTTTCCTCTGAGCCTCTGCTTCTCTAGCTTCTTTGCTGGTCAAAATGGTTTGTCAAATTTTTTCTCACTTTTCTAGCATTTTAGCTTTTCTCTGCATTTTCTGTGAGGCTTTGGGTTTTGCCTTAAGCTGCTGCCATGCTGTGGGTTGTTGGTTACAGTTTGGTAGGTCTGAAGAAGCTGTCGTACTCAGACATAGGTTAACCATGACTCTTAGAACTATTTACGCATATACAGTAAAGGGTACAAGCTCAGAGCTGTCTCCATGCTTGCTGGAACACACGGCTCTGTCCAACACTAGACTGACCCTGAGAGTGGGTCATGTGCTGTCTTAGATCACTGTGGGGGCAGTACTTTACTCAGTCCAACATTAACCTTATATCTGCAAGACCCTTATACTACTGATAGTCAGGTCAGGGGTGTGTGACTTGACCATAAGACCATAAGACAGAGGAGCAGAAATTAAGCCATTTGGCCCATCTAGTCTGCTCTGCCATTCAATCATGGCTGATAAGTTTCTCAACCCCATTCTCCCGCCTTCTCCCCGTAACCTTTGATCCCCTTATCAATCAAGAACCTAAGTATCTCAGTCACTTGGTATGGTCGATTTGGTTGTGCTGTTAATCACTGAGTTACACTAGGAGATTAAACAGTGTAACAGCTCTAGGGTAAGTATCTGGTTAAGCAGCATGTATCTGGCCCAAGTCTCTGACACTGAGACACTCATGCAGACTCCCGGGCAGTGCAAATCAGCTCCTCAGAAGTTTAAACTTCCCAGGCAATTGCTTCCATCAGGACTTCCTCAGGGTCCCAGTATAGACCAGCAGCGTAAGTTAAGCATATCACCGCTCCCAATGCTGGAAGATCTGGGCCTGTGTGTTTACAACCACACTGGGAATGGTTAACATAGGACAGTGAACATGAACTACTTCATTCATAACACAAGATGGAAGATAAAATGTTTGATATTTCAGAAATCAAGGCTGCTTTCTGTCATCTGTTTTGCGTGGATTGTCTTAATTATAAATCTGTCCGGTTTTTGGATTATCTGCATACCAGTTACACAGAATTTACAGGACAAAAAATGTGATTTGGCCCAGCTATGTTGCTGTTTATGGTTCACACAAGTCTCCTTCCATCCTACTTCATCTAACCCTGCTGACATACCTAGCCTATCTCCCTCATGTAGCTTATCTAGTTTCTCCTAACAGGCACCTATCCATCCCTTTCAACTGCTCCACTTTAAGGCAGTTTCTCAAAAGCACATGGGATGATTCACCACCTTACCAGTAGTGGGCACAGCATAGCCATTGATGAGAAAGCAGGAAAGAGACTTTTGAGATGTATTCCTCATGCTGCTTGCTATGTTAACCCCATTGACAGAAGTGTGCAGACTACAAATATATATATTTAAGATCTCCAGTGACAGAGAGAGGTGTACTACTAATACCCACTTTCTAATCAATTTTAAGTAGAAACACGCAACAGAAAGATGAAAACGTCCTCATGCCCATCCCAGAAATACCAGAGAAAGTGATGTTAGAAGCGTCTTAAAATTAAATCATTCGTGGATGTGAGCATTTGCTGCTCATCACTAATTTTAAGGTGGTGGCAAGAGAGCCGTCCATGTTGCCTTTTCCTCTTTACAGTGGCTTGATACAACTGAGTGGTTGCTAGGCCATTTCAGAGGAAAGTTAGGAGTCAGCCATCCTGTGGGTCTTTACCCAGTCTCAGGTCACACATCTGCTATTTAAGAACAACGGATTTCCTTCCTGGCAGGAATTACTGAACCAGATATAGCAACAACCCAGTAGTTTCTTGACCATTATTACTGATATGAACATTTTATTCCAGACTTATTTGGGATTTGAACTCATATTTTTAAAGCATTAGTCCAGGTTCTTCGCCCAGTCATATAAACACCACACTCGTGTGCCCCATAACTGAAGACTTGGCCAGAGGGTGTATTTTATAGAATCACAGAATCACAGACTTGTTATGGTTCATCGTGTCTGCACCAGGGGTAGAATTTCCCCTCCGGTTGGGGAGGGGGCGGGGTTGTGTGGGGTTGGGCGCGGGTGGGCATGGACTCAGTTGGGTCCGCACCGCCAATTTACATGGGTGGACAAATTAAGGCCCGCCCAGCATGACACGCGCCTGGTAGCGCTGTGCCCTTCCTTTGAGGGCAGGGGGTGGGGGGAGATTCCCTGAGTTGGGAATGTGCTCTTTCACGTATGTGCACGTAAAGGCACGGAGGTGCCTCGGGGAGATCACTTTCACTTATGAAATATTGAGTGAAGGTAAACAAAAATATTAAGGACATGTCCCCTCGTGCAAAACTGTCACATGAGCTGGGACATGTCCATTAATTTTATTAAAAACTTTTAAAACACGTTAAAGACGTTCAGGAAACTTCATCCCGCCCGTGGATGAGGTTCTGTGAAAAATGCGAAGGACGCCGGACCTTTTCGTCTGTCCCCCTCCACCGCCAACTACCCCCCCCCACCCCCCCAACCCCCACCCCCCACCCCACCGCCGACCTTAAGCATCTGCTCGGAAGAGACACACTACGGCTGGGCTGTAAAATCCTGGCCTATGACTCCGTGCCAACCTCCTGCCTTTTCCCCATTAACCCTGTTTCTGTTTAAATAATTATCTATACCTTCTTGAATGCCTCAACTGAACCTGCCTCCACCACACTTCCAGGCTGTGCATTCCAGACCCGAACCACTCGCTGTGTGAAAAATCTTTTCTCTCGCATCGCATTTGCTTCTTTTGCAAATCACTTTAAACCTGTGCCCTCTTGTTCTTGATCCTTTTACAGTTTCTCCCTATCTACTCTGCCCAGCCCCCTCATGATTTTCAACACCTCTATCAGATCTTCTCTTAGCCTTCTCCTCTCCAAGGAGAACGGTCCCAACTTCTCCAAGCTACCTTCATAATTGAAGTTTCTCATCCCAGGAACCATTTTTGTAAACCTCTTCCGCACTCTTTTGACGAGTTAACATCGTTCCTTAAGTGTGGTACCCAGAAGTGTTCATAATGCTCCAGCTGAGGTCTAACGAGTGACCTATACAAGTTCAGCATAACCCCCTTGCTCTTGTACTCTATGCCCCTATTAATAAAGTCTAGGATACTGTATGTTTTATTAACTGCTCTCTCCACCTGTCCAGTCACCTTTAATGACTTATGCACATATATCCCCAGGTCCCTCTGCTCCGGCACACCCTTTAGAGTTGTACCCCTTAAGGGAGACCTTAAAAAAAAGATAAGGAAGTGGCGAGTCAGAGGTGTCTAAGCAGAGGATCATGAGGATGAGGCATAGATTGCTGAAGCCTCGTGGCTGTTAAGAGTGGAGTAAAGGAGGGAGATGATGCAGAAGAGGCTGAAATTAGTGGAATAGAGAGTTTTGAGGATTGGTTAGCACCGAAGGACAGTAGAGATGGGGAGGGGGTGAAAGAAAAAGAGAATAAAGGATAGCGCCAGACGACTGAAAATGAAATTCCCATCGAAAGGGAGGTAGAACTAACTCAAGGGGATTATACAAAAGCGAATATTGCCAATGTTGGAATATGAAATAAGAACAGAAAATGCTGCAAGTACTCAGCAAGTCTGGTAGCACCTGTGGAGAAAGAAAGAGTTAACATTTCAGGCCAGTGACCTTCCATCAGAACCGGGAGAAGTTAGAAACGTGATAGGCCTCGAGCAAATGGAAGCGGGAAGGGTTTGAAAAAGAACAGAAGAGAATGTCCGCGATAGGATGGAAGACAGGAGAGATTAAATGACAAAAGATTTCATGGTGCAAAGCCAAAGGGAGTGGTAATGGAACATGTAGAAAAACAAAAGATGGGCCTAGAGGAGGTGTGAATGGCAGGATCTTGAGCAGCAGTTGTGTGAAAACAAAGTGATGGTTTGGAACTCGCTGCGTAAGAGGAAGCAGAGAGGATTAATGATCTTAAAAGGAAATTGCGCACTTCAGAGAAATAAACTTGTACGACTAAGGGAAAGAGTGGAGGAATGGGACTGACTGGACTGGTCTGCAGAGAGCCGGCATGAACTCAATGGGCTGAATGGCCTCCTTCTGTGCTGCATTGACTCGAGGCCACAGAACTCAAATGTTGGCCTGAATTTTACTGCGGATGCCAAGAGCCTGATATCGCAGCGAAAAGCGGATCTCAAGCCTGAACTCGCCGTCAGAGGGACCTGCTCAGCAATTTCATCACAGGCGGCCTCCTCATTGGCCAGCTGTCCAATGATGGTGGCCAGGCTCCTGATACTGCTCAGCCAATCAGGGAGCCGGCAGCTCTGAAGCCTCAGCAGTATCTCCGGGAAACGCGGTCTCTGCTGAAGCAGAGTGGAGACTTCAGGTTAAAAGCAAAATACTGCGGATGCTGGAAACTGGAAGCAAAAGCAGAAAATGCTGGAAAAACTCAGCAGGTCTGAAGCTCTCTTCAGCTCTGAAGAAGGGTCATACGGACTCAAAAAAATTAACTCTGTTTCTCTCTCCAGGAGATTTCAGGAGCTGGACCACATGTTTAAAGAAGTTTAAAATTCGGTGGGGGTGGGGGGGGGGGGGTGCGAGAGTTGGGGGAAAAATCCCTCAAGGGAAACCTTCGGGGTTGTGAGGCTGCCTTCCCTGCTCGCAGACCCTTCTTTGGGCCTCCAGTGCCAATGGTCCGCAAGGCTGCCTCGCCATGTGGCAGGAATTCGCCTTGCCATCACCAAACCTGTGGCAGCCCTCTAAAATGGCAACTAATTAGATCTTTAATTGTACAAATCGCCTCTTTGGAGCAGGTAAAAGGCCCCAGCAGCAGGGTATTGTGGAGACCCTTCGCTACAATTTTACTGACACTGCTCCCCACCCCCCCAACCCACCTGGCTCCCAGCCTGCCACCTGGGGTGCAGTAAAATTCAGGCTGTTTCTGTCTCTGCAGATGCTGCCAGACCTGCTGAGTAACTACAACTTTTTCTGTTGAACTAGAGACCAATAGGCGTAATGTCAATGTTAGGGAAGATACCACAATATTTGCAGCAAAGATCAGATAACCAAAGAATCAGAAAAAGAGAATATGACAAAAATAAACATGGATTTCTAAAATACAGACCATATTTAATCAATTGACTTAATCAATTTTTTGAAGAAATAACAGAAAGCGTAAGGAGGCTATTTAGTGGACGTGATTTGGGGTTAGGAGAAGTTTCTCAGAACACTAGAAAGTGTTGTTCTTGGGAACTGGCATCCCAAGTTTTACTGCAGCTGTACAGGGCCTTGGTGAGACCACATCTGGATTACTGTGTACAGTTTCAGTCTCCTTTTTTAAAAATTCATTCTTGGGATGTGGGCATCGCTGGCTGGGCCAGCATTTATTGCCCATCCCTAGTTGCTCTTGAGAAGGTGGTGGTCAGCTGCCTTCTTGAACCGCTGCAGTCCATGTGCTGTAGGTACACCCACTGTGCTGTTAGGAAGGGAGTACCAGGATTTTGATCTAGCAACAGTGAAGGACCGGCGATATATTTCAAAGTCAGGATGGTGAGTGACTTGGAGGGGAACTTCCAGGTGGTGGTGTTCCCATGTGTCTGCTGCCCTTGTCCTTCAAGATGGTAGTTCTCATGGGTTTGGAAGGTGCTGTTGAAGGAGCTTTGGTGAATTCCAGCAGTGCATTTGGAGATGGTACACACTGCTGCTATTGTACGTCGGTGGTGGAGGGAATGAATATTTGTGGTGCCAATCAAGCGGATTGCTTTGTCCTGGATTTGAAAATAGGTATCCTATATATCCTATATCCAATATATTCTATATTCCTCTGTTCCAATGTCCCTATGGATCCATGCTGGCAACACTTGTTCACCATATACATAATTTTGTCCTTGTTTGAAAATAGATATAATAGGAGCAGTTCAGAGAAGATTCACTCGACTCATTCCTGGAATGAGGGGCTTGTCTTACGAAGGAAGGCTGAAAAGGTTGGGTCTATACTCACTGGAGTTTAGAAGAATGAGAGGAGATCTTATTGAAACATATAAGATCCTGAGGGGTCTTGGATACTGGGAGGATGTTTTCTTGTGGGAGAGACTAGAACTAGGGAACACAGTTTAAGAATAAGAGGTCTCCCTTAAGAATGAGATGAGGAGAGATTTTTTCTATCAGAGGGTCATTAGTATGTGGAATTCCATCCCCAGAAATCATTGGAGGCTGGGTTGATTCAAAGCTGAGTTAGACCAATTTTTGATTGACAGTTGAGCCAAGAGTTATGGGGACAGACAGGAAAGTGGAATTGAGACCATAACCAGATCAGCCATGGTCTTACTGAATGGTGGAGCAGGATTGAAGGGTTGAATGGCCTGTTCCTTCTCCTATATTCCTCTGTTTCTATGTCCCAATGGATCCATGCCAGCATCACTGTTGTTCACCATATGCATAACTGATCTGGATTCAGTAATTGAAAGCACTGTTGAAAGCCCAATTACTGTAAGGCATGGAAATATCTGAGATTCAACTCCCAAAGCTAGATTGTGTTGACCAAGTGTCAGCGAGCAAAGATCAGAAATGGTTTCTCTTGTTTTGAGCCTCATGTTCTGAGATGATCCTTATTTCGGCCTAACTGGAAGGCAAAATTAGACAGCGGGAGATGCGCTACCATTTCTCAATGTTCCTATCTCAGAGAAGCTGAAAGCAGAAATGATGCTGCAGAGAGAGAGCAAAGAGACCAATGTCAGAAACTTCAGCATCTGGCACTCAGCAGTTCACCAAAGCTCCTTCAACAGCACCTTCCAAACCTGTGACCACCACCACCTAGAAGGACAAGGGCAGCAGATAGAAGGGAACACCACCACCTGAAAGTTTCCTCCAAGACACTCACCATCCTGACTTGAAATTATATCGCTGTCCCTTCGCTGCCTGGTCAAAATCCCGGAACTCACTTCCCAACAGCACTGTGGGTGTACCTACGCCACATGGACTGCTGCGGCTCTAGAAGGTGACTCACCAGCGGCTTCTCCAGGGCAATTAGGGGTGGGTAATAAATGCTGGCCAAGCCAGTGATGCCTATATCCTGTAAAAGAATAAAAAATTTTTAAAAACTGATAAAAGAAATTGGCTGCCCATCATAAACTCCCTAGAAAGAAAAACCCTGGGAGAAGGGGAAATATAAATAGAGAAAGAAATTGATATAAGTTGATCCACACCTCACAGGAAGATCGAATATGTGGTGTTGCAGTCTGTGCATAATGTACCTGAGTGAAAGCTTAGGCGATGTCAGCCTTAGTGTATTTAGCCTTCTATTTTCTTAAATATTATTTCATGGGATGTGGGCATCACTGGCAAGGCCAACATTTGTTGCCCATCTCTAATCACTCTTGAATTCAGTGGCTTGCTAGGCCATTTCAGAGGGCAGTTAAGAGTCCACCACACTGCTGTGGGTCTTCACAGAATCACACAGAATCACAGAATCACACAGTGCAGAAGAGGCCCTTCAGCCCATCGAGTCTGTACCGACACATGAGAAACCCCTGACCTACCTGCCTAATCCCATTACCAGCACTTGGCCCATAGCCTTGAATGTTATGACGTGCCAAGTGCTCATCCAGGTACTTTTTAAAGGATGTGAGGCAACCCGCCTCCACCACCCTCCCAGACAGTGCATTCCAGACCGTCACCACCCTCTGTGTAAAAAAGTTTTTCCTCACATCCCCCTAAACCTCCTGCCCCTCACCTTGAACTTATGCCCCCTTGTGACTGACCTTTCAACTAAAGGGATCAGCTGCTCCCTATCCACCCTGTCCATGCCCCTCATAATCTTGTACACCTCGATCAGGTCGCCCCTCAGTCTTCTCTGCTCCAACAAAAACAACCCAAGTCTATCCAACCTCTCTTCATAACTTAAATGTTTCATCCCAGGCAACATCCTGGTGAATCTCCTCTGCACCCCCTCCAGTGCAATCACATCCTTCCTATAATGTGGCAACCAGAACTGCACACAGTACTCCAGCTGTGGCCTCACCAAGGTTCTACACAGCTCCAACATGACCTCCCTCCTTTTGTAATCTATGCCTCGATTGATAAAGGCAAGTGTCCCATATGCCTTTTTCACCACCTCACTAACATGCCCCTCCGCCTTCAGAGATCTATGGACACACACGCCAAGGTCCCTTTGTTCCTCAGAACGTCCTAGTGCCATGCCACTCATTGAATACTTCCTTGTCAAATTACTCCTTCCAAAGTGTATCACCTCACACTTTTCAGGGTTAAATTCCATTTGCCACTTATCTGCCCATTTGACCATCCTGTCTATATCTTCCTGTAGCCCAAGACACTCAACCTCACTGTTAACCACCCGGCCAATCTTTGTGTCATCCGCTAACCTACTAATCCTACCCCCCACGTATTCGTCTATGTGGTTTATATAAATGACGAATAATAGGAGACCCAGCAACATGTAGGCCAGACCGGGTAAGGATGGTAGATTTCTTCTTGTGAAGAGTATTAGTGAACCAGGTGGGCATTTACAACAATCAATGATGATGGTCACCATTATTGAAGTTCCAGATGTTTTTATTAATTGATTGAATTGAACTTCCACCAGCTGCTGTGGTGGAATTTGAGCCCTTGATCCCAGAGCACTAGCCTGGAGCCTCTGGATTACAAGCACATTCAAATTACCCCTGGTTGCCATAATCTCAGGAATTCTGCCATGGGAAGACAAAATCTAAGGAGCAGAATCGTCCCAGATTTGCACTAAGTGAGGTAGCGGGCAGGTGAAACGATGTTTTACTCACCGGCCGCAATGGCAGCTTCTCACGCCGTATCGTCCCGAATATTTATGATTATACATTCCTGGGAAACACCCCGTTTCCACGGTGGGCGGGGTCTCATTCACCCACCATGTCACCACCTCGCCGCTTCATCACGCTGGGCGCCATATTTTTAAGTGCAGTCACGTGCGCACCTCTCAGTACTTCCAGCCCTTGACTGCTGCACGGAAGACATGGCCCCAAAAGGCAAGAAGACTGCATTCCCCAGTTTAATGACACACCCCCTCGAGTGCCTTTTGGGTGCAGTGGAGGCCTGTCATGATGTCCTCTAACCCCGCTCTGGCAGCAGGATGGGCAGCAGCATCACTAATCCAGCTTGGGAGGTGGTGGCTGGGTCATCACTGACAAGGCCTAGCAGTCAGCAGGCTGCCTTCACCTCCACTGTGAATGTCAAGGGAGCACCAAGACGTAGTGGCTGGGTTAGGTAGTTGTTCAGCCTGGGCACATTGTTGATCACATAATGTTCGCAATTGCAAGTAAACGCCCAAGAATGTCTCCCTGTCTACGGCTCCTTTTTCTGATGGGCAGTGTTCGTGTTGCTCAGATGTTGAAACCTTTCTGCACAAGGTATAGGCAAGTGTCTCTGTCCAGGGCCTCTTCCCTGTGCTCAGTGCAGCCTTCAGACCAAAGTGATGGTCCGGCCTCACACTACCCGGACACATTACTGATGCCTGTTCCTCCATGGCTCTTGTCATTGCTGCCAGGATGTCGTGGGCAGATGTCACAGAGTCCCTACATTCTCTCTGTGAGCTCTCAGCAACTTTAAGGTGGAACTGGCCCCCATCTCTTCAGCATCTGTGACCAGTGTTGCTGCGCTCCAACTCCTGAAGGATTCAGGTGCTTAAGGTGGACAAAGGATCAGATGCTTCTAAAGTTTCATGGCTGCGTGTCCATGATATGACCCTGATTACAAAGCGCAAGCGAGCTGCCCTCGGCCAGACAGGAGTCAGACATTCTCAGAGGCTGTGTGAGGATCTATGACATGTTCTCAGTACATTTCATCATCCTCCTCCTGCAATTGAACGACTATTAGGGTCTCCATTGTGTCTCCATGACAGGAGTATTCTCACAGAGGGTATTTGCGCTGCTATAAGCCAGACTGGAGTCAAACATTCACAAGTGCAATGTGAGGATCTATGGGGTCACCTCACTGCATGTCGTCATCAACCTCCACAAATCGAGCAGCTATGAAAGCCTCCCAAGCACACCTGCCTCGTCTGGCCAGTACAATGGTCTCATCGGCATCATCACCGCCTTCAAGGACCTCCTCACCCTCAGCCCCATCGGCGTCCTCCTCATCGGAAGAGACCTCCACCTCCTGCATCTCCTCCTCAGCCAGCTCCTCTCCCCATTGTAGCACCCGGTTGTAAAGGGTGCATCAGCAGACGCCGAAGACAATGCGTGACACCCTCTGTGGGCTATATTGCAGGGCGCCACCAGACCGGTCCTCAGTTTCAGCATCCCGATGGTTTGCTCCATCAAGTTGCGAGTTGCAGCATGAGCCTTGTTATACCGTCGCTCTGCTGCAGTCTGAGGCTGCCACACAGGTACCATCAGCCACGGCCTCTGCAGGTAGCCCTTGTCCCTGAGGAGCCATCCCTGCAGCCTCTGTGGACCATGGAAGATGTCAGGGATCTGTGACCGATTGAGAATGCTGGAGTCGTGGACACTCCCTGGAAATGTGCATGGACCTGCAGAATGCATTGTGGTGGTCGCACACCAGCTGCACATTCAGCAAATGGAAGCCCTTGCAGTTGACATAGTTGACCGCGTGTTGCGACAGAGATCTGAGCGCCGCGTGAGTGAATTTGATCGCACCCTGCACAAGTGGGAAACCCAAGATCTGGGCAAATCCAATCACAGCCTGGCTCTCTTGGTCCCAGGTGAAATGCATAAAGTTGTGTTGCCCTCGCAAAGATGGCATCCGTGACCTCACGGATGCATTTGTGGGTGGAGGCTTGTGACATCCCAGCGAGGTCACCTGTGGAAACCTGAAAGGAGCCACTGGAGTGAAAATTGCGCACCATGGTCACTTTCATGGCCACTGGCAGTGGATAGCCCCTTGTCCCTGTGACACCAAATCCTGTAGCAGCTGGCAGATGTGACTGACCAGTTCCCTGGACATGCGCAGTCTTCGGCAACACTGGTTCTCAGTCATCTGCAGGAGTGAAAGGCGGTGTCTATAGATCCTGGGTCTAGCTAGGCATCGACCAGTGACGGCTCACTGTGGCTCTTCAGCAGCGTGTGCAGGAGCCCCAGCCGTCTCTTCATCCTGATGGTGTTGCTCCACCCTATGCGCAGCCAGATGTCTCCATCGCTCCCTTCTCTGTTGTCTCCGCTCTCTTAAACCATGAGGCATAAAGCTAGGTCACCAGGATCCATGCTCCTGACGTGCTCCTCCTGCAGTATGAAAGAGACAGACGCTTGGGTTAGCATGGGTGTACTAAGAACATGTCTTGGTTAAGTCTGAAGGCCCCTTAACACATCCTGGAGGGTCCATCTGCACATCCTGGCAGCCATTTGGATGTCCAGAGATTAGTGCGTTGCACGGCTGTCAGAAATCTCAACTACCTCCGTCCCACTCCACCTGACCGACTAGCAGCAGCTTTGCACACTGGACTGCAGGGTGTGCTCTCAGCTCAGGCACAGGCATTCTCCTAACTCACACTGCAAGGCTGCCCTGTTAGCTTGAACCAAGGGGGAGACTGGTCTAAACCAGGATGTTGACATTGCAAAGGGCTGTGAGTTCCTCCACCAGTGAGTGCTCCATGGCCACCTTTCACAAGGAGATTGTACAATGTGCCCAGTCGTCCAACTGTTCTGCAGTCCACTAAAAGGCTCATTGGTTTGCAGTCTGTGCCTGACGGGTGAAAGGCTCTGGAGCGTTTGGTGGCACTTGCATGCTTCTGCTTTGCTTGAGTGGGCAGAGAAACTAGAGGCCCGACTCCAATCATATCAATGTGGATGTGTCTGAACTGTCTCGGCCGAAGAGGAATTGTCACTTTATACGAGGTTTCCCTAATGCGTGGCCGCTTCCCTTACCCCCACCCCGCATGTGCTTGTGCACTACCTTCAACCAAAGGCCAGCCCTTGCCCTCAAGCCTCCAATGCGCACAGGCAACCTGGGCGAGTGCTGTGCAACATTACCGTGTGCTCAGCTCCGACTTCCTCTCCAAGTGCAGCCCGTGAATTTCATGCCTTATATATACTATTGTGCAAGCATGCCAACGTGGGCAGATGGTCCAATGTTGGGGGGGGGGGAATGATTCTGGCGGGCTGGCCTTATAATGATATGCTGATGTATCACAATGAGGTTCCCAATGTCTGATGGTGGAAAACGCATTGATGGGCTGAACGGACAATCGCAAACTGGTTTCACGACGTTGTGAAACCAATTTTTGGCTTTCTCACCGCATTACCTGCTCATGCAGCCCAGCATGCCCGGCGCCAACAGGCACTGGACGACTCCGCCCTAGAAGTGCTTCCAAAATGTATAAAGATGTGCACCAATTAGCAGGAATCGTGACAAAGTTCAATGCCGTCCTCTGCGGCACCGTCAGACAGAGCCTTTCTACGATGGAGAGCACTCTGGAATCAGTTCTAGGAAGCTCTAGGAACACCAGCACGTGAGTCACATTGCACAGAAGCCTTCCGACACACAAAACCATGGATATGTTCAGCAATATATTCTGGGTCTATACAGCCAGTTGGAGATTTGTGGGAAGGTGCTGATCCTCCTGTGGTTCAGCTTTGTGAGTCAAGTTTCCTGGATTACCAACTGTTCCTTCTCCGCTTCTTGTTTCAATGTGTGAATCATAAAGGGGGAACTCTCTGAGGGCGAAAAGCTACTGCTGCCTTGCTGCTGAATTTGATGAAATTCCCTGAAAAGGAAATTGTCCCACAGAAGATTTCAAAATAAGCCCAAGAGCTTCCAAAGCAAAATGAAAAATATTTTGCGCAAGGGTCATTCCAAAATGTAATTATAAACATCCATCGAAGGCTGCAATTCTCCTTCAGATTCCAGTAACCTTCCTCAGAGGGTGATCTAAAGTGGACGTTTTGGAGTTAGATCTTAGAGGCTTTGGCAGGGTAGATGCTGAGAGGCTGTTTCCCCGGCTGGTGAGGGTCATGGGCCAGAATTGTCCAGTCCCGTTGGTGGCGGGGGTCGTGGCAGGTGAGTGGACGATATGGCGAGAAGACCAGAAACCGGTTTTGCGCCATTGTGAAGCCAGTTTGCGACCATCTTGCCTTGTCCATCAATGGCGGGCCAGGTTTCCCGCCGTCCAACATCGGGAACTTAATGTTAATGCATTTGCATTTCATTATTGGTGTCCTGACGCCAGAATCGTCCCCACCCACTGCCCATGTCTCCGTGACTTCAGAATGGCATGCGTCATGGCCGCCTTTAATAGGCGAGCGCCTGGCGAGCTGAGCTTTGAGGGGAACTTGGAGGTGAGTGCGCCCAGCGTTGGGCAGCGCTCGTGAGCATCAGCCCCAGGGTATCACGGAAGAGGCGCCACGCAATCGGCAGGGGAGCACAGGCAAGTCGCTTTTGATGGCTGGCTTTTAGTGCTGTGCCGGAGCAAGGACTATAGTGCAGGTGAGGCCGGGGTTGGGGGGGTGGGGGGGGTGGGGGTGGGTGTGTGTGCAGGAGGAGTCGGGTGCAGGGGGAGTTGGGGGAGGGCAGTGAGGTGATACAAGGCAGTACAGAATGAAGGAAGTACTCAAGCACATGCCGGGGTGGAGAGCGGGGTGGTGAGGGAAGCGGCCACACACTTCAGACAGCTTATCAGAAATGACCATTCTTCCACAGCTGAGACTGTTCAGCAGCAGCTCCATTGACAGGCTTGGAGTTGGGCCTCTGAAGCTTTCCTGTCCACTCAAGCAATGCAAAAGCATGAAAGTGCCACCAAATGCTCCAGAACCTTTCACCCCTTGGGCACAGGCTGCAAATTAATGTACGTTTTAGGGGACAGCAGAACAGTTGGACAAGTGGCTAAGTTGTAGAATCCTCATGTGAAAGGTGGTCATGACACAGTCACTGGTGGAGATGCTCACAGCTCCTTGCAATGTCTTTATTAAGGTTTGGACCAGTATCCATTATGGTTCAAGCTAACAGTGCAGCCTTGCAGTGCTGGTTAGGAGAATGCCTGTGCCTGAGCTGAGAGCACAGCCTGCAGTCCAGTGGGCAAAGCTGCTGCCAATCGGTCAGGTGGGTGGGGTTTCGGACAGCCAATGAGCGCAATACACACAGGTCATCCAAGTGGTGGCCAGCGCTTTCCTGCAAGTGTGAAACGGGCCTTCAGACTTAACCAGGAGAAGTCTTAGGACACATATGCTAACCCATGCATCTTTCTCTTTGATCCTGCAGGAGGAGAACATCAGGATCATGGAGCCTGGTGGTTTAACGGTATGCCCCATGGTTTACAGGGGGCAGAGAGAAAGAAGAAGAGGGCAGTGGAGGTGCCTGCCCTCCCTCAAGTTGACGGGGTGGCAGGGCCTGCTGCACATGCAGCTGAAGATCCACAGCAAGGCCTCGCTCTTAGGTGCCTCACTAGGCCCAGAGTCTGTAGATCCTGCAGATGACCGAGAACCAGTGTTGCCAAAGACTGAGCATATTTAGGGAACTGGTCAGTCACATATGTCATCTGCTTAGGGGACTTCCACAGGAGCATGGAGGGAATCCACTGCCAGTGAAAGTGATTGTGGTGCTCAATTTCTATACCAGTGGTTCCTTCCAAAGCTCCCCAGGATCTTGCAAGCCTCCACACCAGGAGGTCATGGATGCCATCTTCGTTAGCATGCATTTCATCCAGGATCAGGAAAGTCAGGAAGCAAGAGCACTGGGATTTGCGCAAATCTCTGCTTTTCCACAGTTGCAGGGTGCCATCGCCTGCACTCACGTGACGCTAAGATCTCCATGGCAACAAGCAGCCAACTACTTCAACCGCAAGGGCTTCCACTCACTGAACGTTCAGCTGCTGTGCGACCACCCCAAATGTATCCTACAGGTCTGCGCATGGTTCCCAGGGACCATCCACGACTCCTACACCCTTTGCAGGTCTCAGACCCCCGACATCTTCCAGGGTCCACGGAGGCTGCAGGGATGGCTCCTTTGGAACAAGGGCTACCCACAGAGGATGTGGCCGATGATGCCTGTGCGTCGGCCTCAGACTGCAGCAGAGCGATGGTCATAATGAGGCTTGGGTCGCGACCCAGACTTTGGTGGAGCAAATGATAGGCTTATTGAAAATGAGGCTCCGGTGCCTCGACAGGTCTGGTAGAATGCTGCAATACAGCCCCCAAAGGGTGTCCCGCATCATCGCCGGCACCCTCGCCTTCAAGGACCTCATCATCATCATCCACTTCAACGTCCTCCTCATCGGAGGAGACAAGCAGCTCTTCCATTTCCTCCTCGACCAGGTCTTTGTAGTGCCAGGTTGTGGAGCGCGCACTAAGCTACATCCTGCATTCCCTCAGTGCTCAGGCGCATGTCATGGAGACGCAGCAGAGGTCCTAATAGTCGCTATTCTCCAGGAGGATGATGAAGTGAGGACACTTCATAGATCTTCACATTTTCTCTGTGAATGTCTGACTCCTGCCTGGCTGAGAGCAGATCGCTTGCGCTCTGTGATCGGGGTCATATCATGGACACGCAGCCATGAAACTTTAAATGCACCGGATCCTTTGTCAGCCTTCAGCACCCGTACCCGTTCAGGAGTACAGTGTCACCGGTCACAGATGCTGAAGAGATCGTGACCAGCCCCACTTCAAAGGTGCGGAGAGCACACGGAGAGAATGATGGCATTCTGCCCACGACATTCTGGCAGCAATGACCAGCACCATTGAGGTGCAGGCCTCACTGATGTGTCCAGCGAGCGTGAAGGTGGACCATCACTTTGGTCTGAATGTTACACACTGCACAGGGAAGGAATTTGCTGAGTCCAAATCAGATGAAGAGCCCCTGGATTTGGTCCTCAAACAGTTGCTGGAGCTGCAAAGACAATCACAGGAACACCAGGAAGGGATGTCCACTGCACTCCTCAGATTGCAAGGGACGATGGAGGACTCCATCTGCCTTCAGTCTGAGGTGATAGCACTGACATGCCAAAGCATCAAGGACTGAGACACCTGCCTTTACCTTTTGGAAGAACCAAGGTTTCACATCTGAGTGACATGAACACTACTCATCATAACAAGAAGCCATAGGAAAGGAGACATTCTTGGGTTTGTTTATTTACAATATATACAAGCGATTAACACACATGCCCAGGCAGTGCAACTACATCCTCTTAATGCTTGGCCTAAATAGTCAAGTGGTTATGGTACTGGGTTTGTAACCCTAAGATCAAGAGTTCAAATCTCACAATGCCAAACTATGAAACAATATAACTTCATCTGAAATAGATGGAAACGGGTTTGTACTCGAAAGAGTTACATTGAGGCTTGGTCTAAATAGCCAAGTGGTTATGGTACTGGGTTTGTAACCCCAAGATCAAGAGTTCAAATCTCACAATGGCAAGCAATGAAACAATGTAACTTCATCTGAAAACAGATGGAAACAAGTTTGTACTCGAAAGAGTTTCAGCCAACTGTGGCACTGCTGCTGTCATCCTGGCTGTGGTCAGTTAATTCAACATATACCATAGATTAATTTTTGGCTTGGCCTAAATAGCCAAGTGGTTATGGTACTGGGTTTGTAACCCCAAGATCAAGAGTTCAAATCTCACAATGGCAAACTATGAAACAATGTAACTTCATCTGAAAAAGATGGAAACAGGTTTACTCAAAAGAGTATCAAGAGTTCAAATCTCACAATGGCAAACTATAGAACAATGTAACTTCATCTGAAACAGATGGAAACGTGTTGGGCTTGGCCTAAATAGCCAAGTGGTTATGGTACTGGGTTTATAACCCTAAGATCAAAAGTTCAAATCTCACACTGGCAAACTATGAAACAATGTAATATTTAGGCTTGGCCTAAATAGCCAAGTGGTTATGGTACTGGGTTTATAACCCCAAGATCAAGAGTTCAAATCTCACACTGGGAAACAATGTGACTTCATCTGAAACAGATGGGAACGGGTTTGTACTCGAAAGAGTTACATCCTCTTAATGCTTGGCCTAAATAGCCAAGTGGTTATGGTACTGGGTTTGTAACCCCAAGATGAAGAGTTCAAATCTCACAGTGGTAAACTATGAAACAATGTAACTTCATCTGAAACAGATGGAAACAGCTTTGTACTTGAAACAGTTACCTGTAAGCCAGACCGAGGCTCAAAAAAAGGCTTGGTCTAAATAGCCAAGTGGTTATGGTACTGGGTTTGTAACCCCAAGATCAAGAGTTCAGATCTCACAATGGCAAACTATGAAACAATATAACTTCATCTGAAACAGATGGAAACAGGTTTACTCAAAAAGAGTATCAAGAGTTCAAATCTCACCATGGCAAATTATGAAACAATGTAATTTCATCTGAATAGGAACAGATGGAAATGTGTTTGTATTCAAAAGAGTTACAATAAATAACAATAATATTGCAGAGTTTACGGCTCGGCACCGTGCTGGACCACATGATCCACCCTGACCAGTCCTACACCGTCCCGGACCGAACCATTTATGATAACATCCATCTGGTCCGGGACATCATCCACCATTCCCAGAGGGCTGGTCTGTCGAGCGCCTTCCTGTCTCTCGATCAGGAGAAGGCGTTCGACAGGGTGGATCACGAATACTTACTCGGAACTCTGCGAGCTTTCGGGTTCGGGACGCATTTTGTCGCCCGGATCCGACTTCTGTACACTGCCGCGGAGTGTCTAGTGAAGGTTAACGGGTCCCTGACGGCGCCCCTTCGCTTTGGGAGAGGGGTACGTCAGGGCTGCCCCCTGTCTGGCCAGTTGTATTCTATTTGCGTGGAGCCTTTCCTGCGCCTCTTGCGGAGGAGGTTGTCGGGATTGGTTCTGCGCGGGCCGGGCATCGGGGTGGTCCTTTCGGCTTACGCCGATGACGTGCTCCTTATGTTTAGTGACCCGGCTGACCTGCGGAGGATGCGCGAGTGCCAGGAGGTCTACTCTGCCGCTTCTTCTGCCAGGATCAACTGGGGTAAGTGTTCTGGACTCCTGGTCGGTCAGTGGCAGATGGATCCCCTACCCGAGGAGCTCAGGCCTTTCACCTGGAGCAGGACCAGCCTCCTCTACCTGGGGGTCCATCTCTGCCCCGCTGAGGAATCCTGGCCGGCAAACTGGCAGGAACTGGAGACGAAAGTCACCGCTCGCCTGCGGCGCTGGACAGGACTGCTCCGAGTGCTATCTTACCGGGGTCAAGTTCTGGTCATAAACCAGCTGATCGCCGCCATGTTGTGGTATCGGCTGGTCACTTTGACCCCTCCCCCGGACTTTGTCACAAGAATCCAGAGATTGTTAGTCGACTTCTTCTGGGACAAAAGATTGCACTGGGTCGCTGCCGAGGTTCTGAGTCTCCCGCTTAGGGAGGGTGGTCAGGCGCTAGTGTGCCTACGCACACAGGTGGCGACTTTCCGCCTTCAGACCCTGCAGCGATACCTCTACGTTGAGCCTCCTCCTAGATGGTGTGCCCTGATGACGTATTTCTTCCGTCAGGTGCACGGCCTGAATTATGACGTGCAGCTCCTGTTTATAGAACAGCTGGGCCTCGGTGGCTCCTTGCAGGCGTTGCCCGTCTTTTACCAGGACCTGATCAAAGTCTGGAAAGTGGTCGCCTCGCGACGCAGCTCTCCCCCGTCAGGAGTAGCGGCTATCGTCAGAGAGCCGCTGCTCAGGAATCCGCCCCTCCGTCCTTTTCAGTGGTTGGCGGAGAGGAGGGCTGTGGCCGCAGGGGTGACCAGGATCGGGGACGTGCTGGGTGGCGGAGGACTGGGCTGGATGCTCCCGCAGGAGTTGGCGCGACGCGCGTCTGTGAGTGTCCAGGTCGCAGCCGATGCCATCCAAGACCTGAGAACGGTCGTGCTCGGACCCGACGTTATTTTGGGTCTTGAGGTGGCCCAGGTGCGCGGTGGTCTTCCGTCTGAGCGTTCCCCTGTTCGGACGGAATTCCACATTGGCCCCAAGCCCCGAACCCTCCCTCGGGTGCTGGTGCCCCGCAATATGAGCCGCCTCGGGGACATGCCCTCTGTGCCTTTTGGCACAGCAAAGAGGGGCTTTTTGTATGGACTGCTGCTGCACACCTTCCATTTTCTCGCCCTTGTCCGTCGACCGGACACGCCCTGGTGTGCCTTGTTGCCGTCCGGCGGCGGAGGCCCTCGATGGGAGGCCCTCTACGGAGGTGTCCTCCCCCTTTCTATCGGGGACCTGGGTTGGAGGGTGTTGCATGCGGCAGTCCCTTATAATAAGAGGATGCATAGGTTCACGGACTCTCAGGACACATGCCCTTTTTGCGGTCTTGTGGAGTCCGTGGACCATGTATACATAGGGTGTTGTAGGCTGCACTCCCTTTTTAGTTATTTGAAAAACCTTTTATTGATGTTTTGTTTGCACTTCAGCCCCACGCTCCTGATCTATGGGCACCCGGTGCGGAAGGGGTTCGGGAAGGAGGAGGACCTCCTCGTGAACCTGCTCCTGGGCCTGGCCAAGTTGGCCATTAACAGGTCCAGGCAGCGGGCGATCGACGGGGGAGTCCCGCCTGATTGTTTGTCCCTCTTCCGCGGCTACGTTCGCTGCCGGATGTCCCTGGAGAAGGAGCACGCGGTGTCTGCTGGCACTCTCGAGGCCTTCCGTGCTCGGTGGGCACCGCGGGGACTGGGGTGTTTTGTTGACCCCTTTAATCACATTTTGATTTAAAGTTTGTAAGTTTCCTTTAAACTTTGTTCTTGGTTTTACAGCTGACCTGAATTAGGGGCTGTGCCTGATTTATCCCAATTTTGTTGATTTGGTTTTCATTTAAAAGATTATCAAGAGTTCAAATCTCACACTGGGAAACAATGTGACTTCATCTGAAACAGATGGGAACGGGTTTGTACTCGAAAGAGTTACATCCTCTTAATGCTTGGCCTAAATAGCCAAGTGGTTATGGTACTGGGTTTGTAACCCCAAGATGAAGAGTTCAAATCTCACAATGGCAAACTATGAAACAATGTAACTTCATCTGAAACAGATGGAAACAGCTTTGTACTTGAAACAGTTACCTGTAAGCCAGACCGAGGCTCAAAAAAAGGCTTGGTCTAAATAGCCAAGTGGTTATGGTACTGGGTTTGTAACCCCAAGATCAAGAGTTCAGATCTCACAATGGCAAACTATGAAACAATATAACTTCATCTGAAACAGATGGAAACAGGTTTACTCAAAAAGAGTATCAAGAGTTCAAATCTCACCATGGCAAATTATGAAACAATGTAATTTCATCTGAATAGGAACAGATGGAAATGTGTTTGTATTCAAAAGAGTTACAATAAATAACAATAATATTGCAGAGTTTTGTGGGAGGACCTGCCGCAGGTCGGCCCGGAGTGCGCCGGAAAGCTCGACTCCCCTATAAGTCTGGGGGAGCTGACCGGCGCACTCGACGGTCTTTCTAGGGGCAAAACCCCGGGACTAGACGGGCTGACCGTGGAGTTCTTCAGGGCGTTCTGGGACGTCTTGGGGAGCGACTTCGCGGGGGTCCTGGGGGAGAGCATTGCTACCGGGGAGATGCCCCTTTCGTGGCGCAGGGCCGTGATTGCCCTGCTACCGAAGAAGGGGGATCTCCGCCTTCTTAAAAACTGGCGCCCGGTCTCCCTCCTCAGCACGGACTACAAAATCTTCGCCCGAGCCATGTCTTCTCGGCTCGGCACCGTGCTGGACCACATGATCCACCCTGACCAGTCCTACACCGTCCCGGACCGAACCATTTATGATAACATTCATCTGGTCCGGGACATCATCCACCATTCCCAGAGGGCTGGTCTGTCGAGCGCCTTCCTGTCTCTCGATCAGGAGAAGGCGTTCGACAGGGTGGATCACGAATACTTACTCGGAACTCTGCGAGCTTTCGGGTTCGGGACGCATTTTGTCGCCCGGATCCGACTTCTGTACACTGCCGCGGAGTGTCTAGTGAAGGTTAACGGGTCCCTGACGGCGCCCCTTCGCTTTGGGAGAGGGGTACGTCAGGGCTGCCCCCTGTCTGGCCAGTTGTATTCTATTTGCGTGGAGCCTTTCCTGCGCCTCTTGCGGAGGAGGTTGTCGGGATTGGTTCTGCGCGGGCCGGGCATCGGGGTGGTCCTTTCGGCTTACGCCGATGACGTGCTCCTTATGTTTAGTGACCCGGCTGACCTGCGGAGGATGCGCGAGTGCCAGGAGGTCTACTCTGCCGCTTCTTCTGCCAGGATCAACTGGGGTAAATGTTCTGGACTCCTGGTCGGTCAGTGGCAGATGGATCCCCTACCCGAGGAGCTCAGGCCTTTCACCTGGAGCAGGACCAGCCTCCTCTACCTGGGGGTCCATCTCTGCCCCGCTGAGGAATCCTGGCCGGCAAACTGGCAGGAACTGGAGACGAAAGTCACCGCTCGCCTGCGGCGCTGGACAGGACTGCTCCGAGTGCTATCTTACCGAGGTCGAGTTCTGGTCATAAACCAGCTGATCGCCGCCATGTTGTGGTATCGGCTGGTCACTTTGACCCCTCCCCCGGACTTTGTCACAAGAATCCAGAGATTGTTAGTCGACTTCTTCTGGGACAAAAGATTGCACTGGGTCGCTGCCGAGGTTCTGAGTCTCCCGCTTAGGGAGGGTGGTCAGGCGCTAGTGTGCCTACGCACACAGGTGGCGACTTTCCGCCTTCAGACCCTGCAGCGATACCTCTACGTCGAGCCTCCTCCTAGATGGTGTGCCCTGATGACGTATTTCCTCCGTCAGGTGCACGGCCTGAATTATGACGTGCAGCTCCTGTTTATAGAACAGCTGGGCCTCGGTGGCTCCTTGCAGGCGTTGCCCGTCTTTTACCAGGACCTGATCAAAGTCTGGAAAGTGGTCGCCTCGCAACGCAGCTCTCCCCCGTCAGGAGTAGCGGCTATCGTCAGAGAGCCGCTGCTCAGGAATCCGCCCCTCCGTCCTTTTCAGTGGTTGGCGGAGAGGAGGGCTGTGGCCGCAGGGGTGACCAGAATCGGGGACGTGCTGGGTGGCGGAGGACTGGGCTGGATGCTCCCGCAGGAGTTGGCGCGACGCGCGTCTGTGAGTGTCCAGGTCGCAGCCGATGCCATCCAAGACCTGAGAACGGTCGTGCTCGGACCCGACGTTATTTTGGGTCTTGAGGCGGCCCAGGTGCGCGGTGGTCTTCCGTCTGAGCGTTCCCCTGTTCGGACGGAATTCCACATTGGCCCCAAGCCCCGAACCCTCCCTCGGGTGCTGGTGCCCCGCAATATGAGCCGCCTCGGGGACATGCCCTCTGTGCCTTTTGGCACGGCAAAGAGGAGCTTTTTGTACGGACTGCTGCTGCACACCTTCCATTTTCTCGCCCTTGTCCGTCGACCGGACACGCCCTGGCGTGCCTTGTTGCCGTCCGGCGGCGGAAGCCCCCGATGGGAGGCCCTCTACGGAGGTGTCCTCCCCCTTTCTATCGGAGACCTGGGTTGGAGGGTGTTGCATGCAGCAGTCCCTTATAATAAGAGGATGCATTGGTTCGCGGACTCTCAGGACACGTGCCCTTTTTGCGGTCTTGTGGAGTCCGTGGACCATGTATACATAGGGTGTTGTAGGCTGCACTCCCTTTTTAGTTATTTGAAAAACCTTTTATTGATGTTTTGTTTGCACTTCAGCCCCACGCTCCTGATCTATGGGCACCCGGTGCGGAAGGGGGTCGGGAAGGAGGAGGACCTCCTCGTGAACCTGCTCCTGGGCCTGGCCAAGTTGGCCATTAACAGGTCCAGGCAGCGGGCGATCGACGGGGGAGTCCCGCCCGATTGTTTGTCCCTCTTCCGCGGCTACGTTCGCTGCCGGATGTCCCTGGAGAAGGAGCACGCGGTGTCTGCTGGCACTCTCGAGGCCTTCCGTGCTCGGTGGGCACCGCGGGGACTGGGGTGCTTTGTTGACCCCTTTAATCACATTTTGATTTAAAGTTTGTAAGTTTCCTTTAAAACTTTGTTCTTGGTTTTACAGCTGACCTGAATTAGGGGCTGTGCCTGATTTATCCCAATTTTGTTGATTTGGTTTTCATTTAAAAGATTATCAAGAGTTCAAATCTCACAATGGCAAACTATGAAACAACGTAACTTAATCTGAAACAGATGGAAACGGGTTTGTACTCGAAAGAGTTATTTGCATTTAGCTTGGCCTAAATAGCCAAGTGGTTATGGTACTGGGTTTGTAACGCCAAGATCAAGAGTTCAAATCTCACAATGGCAAACTGTAGAACAATGTAACTTCATCTGAAACAGATGGAAACGTGTTGGGCTTGGCCTAAATAGCCAAGTGGTTATGGTACTGGGTTTATAACCCTAAGATCAAAAGTTCAAATCTCACAATGGCAACTATGAAACAATGTAACTTCATCTGAAACAGATGGAAACGGGTTTGTACTCGAAAGAGTTACATCCTCTTAATGCTTGGCCTAAATAGCCAAGTGGTTATGGTACTGGGTTTGTAACCCCAAGATCAAGAGTTCAAATCTCACAATGACAAACTATGAAACAACGTAACTTCATCTGAATAGGAACAGATGGAAACGGGTTTGTACTCGAAAGAGTTACATCCTCTTAATGCTTGGCCTAAATAGCCAAGTGGTTATGGTACTGGGTTTGTAACCCCAAGCTTGGCCTAAATAGCCAAGTGGTTATGGTACTGGGTTTGTAACCCCAAGACTCAAGAGTTCAGATCTCACAATGGCAAACTATGAAACAATATAACTTCATCTGAAACAGATGGAAACAGGTTTACTCAAAAAGAGTATCAAGAGTTCAAATCTCACCATGGCAAATTATGAAACAATGTAATTTCATCTGAATAGGAACAGATGGAAATGTGTTTGTACTCAAAAGAGTTACAATAAATAACAATAATATTATAAAAAAAAAAGGCTTGGCCTAAATAGCCAAGTGGTTATGGTACTGGATTTGGAACCCCAAGATCAAGAGTTCAAATCTCACAATGGCAA
Organism: Carcharodon carcharias; assembly: GCF_017639515.1. Taxonomy (NCBI): domain Eukaryota; kingdom Metazoa; phylum Chordata; class Chondrichthyes; order Lamniformes; family Lamnidae; genus Carcharodon; species Carcharodon carcharias. The sequence goes on along the minus strand of NC_054475.1, from coordinate 7,730,580 downwards.
ACTATGAAACATGTAACTTCATGTGAAACAGATGGAAACAGTTTACACTTGGCCTAAATAGCCAAGTGGTTATGGTACTGGGTTTGTAACCCCAAGATCAAGAGTTCAAATCTCACAATGGCAAACTATGAAACAATGTAACTTCATCTGAAACAGATGGAAACAGGTTTACTCAAAAGAGTATCAAGAGTTCAAATCTCACAATGGCAAACTATGAAACAATGTAACTCGCTTGGCCTAAATAGCCAAGTGGTTATGGTACTGGGTTTGTAACCCCAAGATCAAGAGTTCATTTTCCTAACGATCTCGTGGAGGTAATTGTGGATTCAGTTGGTTTCCTGGTACTGAGGAGAGAAGGTGTGTGGTGTTGGTGTTGCTGCTCCTCAGTGTTTCAACTGTTTCTGCTGCTGCCTTTGGGGTTGTTGCTTCTGCTGTGTGCTGCTGCTCCTGCACTTGAGGGTGTTTGCTGCTGCTGCTGGACCTGCACTTGAGGGTGTTTGCTGCTGCTGCTGGACCTGCACTTGAAGGTGTTTGCTGCTGCTGCTGGACCTGCCCGTGTGGAGCAAAAGGAGAGAGAGGGAGAGAAGAGGAACAGCTTCTGTTGCTACAGGACAGGAAGGCCAGGAGGCCAGGACTGTGTCTAAAAACAACATCCTAGGTGGGTGTCCAACATTATTGTTTGTGTAAGGTGGGGGCAATAAAGGACTGTGTTTTGTAGGGGGAGGAAAGAAGACTGTAGGAAGGTTTGGGGAAGGAAGAGAGGGGGGTGTGTGGTTAAAACCACCATTCTGCTACCCCCCCGCCCCACCCAGCCCTTTCCCAGTAAGGCCAGCGGTGGCTGGTGAAGACATTGCCTCCCCCTGCAAGAAGATCATCACACCCCACCCAACATCCACCTTTCACTGGAGACACCCACCTGGACTCTTCCCTTTTCCCTCCTGTGCCTCCCTGTCCTTCACTCCTCTCCCTCCTCTCCTCTCCTGTACAAAAGGGGGAGGTTATTACTACCTCCCTCCCTAGGGAGGAACATTGTATATTTAAAAAAAAATATATATATATTAAAAAATATATATAATTTAAAAAAAATGGCCAATCCTTCCCAGGGTGGGCGTGGCTCTGGCCTTAAAGCCAGTTCAACATCTCCTGTGGCCGGGCCCTCGAGGGCTAATGTGGAGGCGGCTTTGTCACCGGTGGCAGGGCCTACAAAAAAGACTTATGCGGGGGTGGTTGCTTCTGCAGCTCCTGCTGCTCCCGCTGCCCTGTCGCCATTCCGTCTCCTCACCAGGGCCCTCGGGGTAAAATGCTACACTCACCCTGAGATGACTATTGAGGCCTGCGTTAAGGCTATGGCTGGGGTTGTCGGCCCCTCAGCCATTGTCGCGGCCTCAAAGATGTATGGGAGGGCCATCTTTTTCTTGAGGTCCGAGCGGGCAGTGCAACTCGCCCTGCAGAAGGGGCTCACTGTGGGCGGGACTTTTCTGGCGGTGGATCCCCTTGAGGCCACCGCCCAGAGGATTGTTATTTCAAATGTCCCGCCCTTTATACCATGTGGGCTCCTCCTCCCCCACCTTAATAAGCTGGGGGAGGTCAGGTCAGGGGTTGCACCAGTCCCGCTTGGCCTCAAAGACTCGGCCCTCCGCCACGTGTACTCCTTCCGGCGCCAAGTTTTCGTCCGCTTGGCCCGGGAGGAGTGCCTGGAGGGGGCCTTCTCAGTTAATTTTGAGGGGACCGCCTATCGGGTCTTCTGGACCGCGGAGGGTGTGCGGTGCCATGCCTGTAAGGAGGTGGGGCACGTAAGAAAGAACTGCCCCGCCTCCAAGGCCACGAGCCCCACCCAAGCGGCCGCGGCTGGCACCGCCCTTCCTCCCCCCGCCACCACTCCATCTCCCTCCCCGCAAGGGGAAGCGACCCCGGCAGCAGCTGCCATCTCGGCTGCCGGTGAGGCGGGGGGAGAGCCCCCGCGCCGTAAGAAGGCGCGGAGGAAGACCCGAAATTTGGAGGCGGCCCCTGAAACGCCCCAAACCCCCCAAACACCTGCAAGCACCGGCTCGGGGGAAAAGACAACATCCGGCCCCGGCGTCGTGTCCGCGTGTGCTCCCGGGCCCGTGGGTGCTAAGGCGCCGAGTGCTGGGCCCGGCGTCGTCCCTGCGCGTGCTCCCGGGGCCGGCGGGGAAGGGACGCGGGACCCCGAGCCGGGGTATCTAACACCCAAAACCCAGAGGGTGGAGTGTCCGGGAGGGCTGGACAAGGAGGAGGGGGCCTCGGAAATGGAGGTCTCCCTAGCCCCCAGCCTGACCCGGAAGAGACGTCACACTTCGGAGGAGGAGGTGGGTGATGCCCAAACTGAAGAAGTTGGGTGTGTCCCTTCCCCCGATGAAGAGGTGGTGGCGTCTCCACCAAGTAAAATCTCGCCCTGTCCTCTGGGGGAACTCAAAACCCCTGCACCGACTCCCACCACTATTACCCCTGTCAACCTGCTGCAGTCCCCTGAACAGGGCCCCTCGGGGGTCACTGAAGGCACCTCCCTTGAGGTGGTGCCCGACTCAGAGACCCTCGATACCCCCGAGGTACCTTCTGGCTCATCGGGGGACTGCAACTTTCAAAATTTAAAAAATGTCAACGGGTCATTGGGTGGCGGCGAAAAGGAAGGCCTTCCCGCTCCCTCCCAAACCTTAGCACCGGGCGTCCTAGTTTTAGGTCAGGAGCTTGTCCTGAGCTCCCCGGACGACCCGGTGCCGGGAGGAGAGCGGGCATCAGAACTGCCGCTGCCCTCTGACCCAAAACGTTTAGAGGAGACCAGAGAGGACCCCTCTGGCCTTGATCCTGGGGGTGGGATCGAGGTACAGGTGGGGCCAGCTGGCAGCTCCGAATCAGCCCCCGTACTCAATGCGGGGGAGGGGTCGGAAGCTGGAGGCGACGACCTGGAGGAGGACGGGGTGTCCGTGGTGAGCGCTGGAGATTACGCTGAGTCGCTCTCAAGCGAGGCGGTGGATCCCCTGGTGCCCTCCACTGACTCCCCCCTCATCCCCCCAAGGGAACTCCGGGACTTTTTGGCGAGTCATCGCGGTCGCCGAGACAGGGTTCAGTTGGCCTTGGACCGGTGGCATTCTTTTCCGCTGGTGTTCTGGTCCACTCGCGAGGCTCTCAAGTCTCCTGAGTTGGATAGGAACGCGCGGCGGAGGGTCCAAACGTTTCTCGCTGGGCTCCTGAAGGAGAGGAAGGACTAAAAAGTCCTCTTCTTCTTTTTAATGACTTAAGGTGAAGGTTTGATGTACCTTTGACAATGAAGACGACTATAGCCAGCCTCAACATCCGTGGCAGCAGGGCCGCACAGCGCAGGTTCCAGAACTTCTCGGTCCTCAGGGACGGGAAGTACGCGTTGTGCTTCCTGCAAGAAACCCATACCGTTCCGGGAGACGAAGCCACGTGGCTCCTGGAGTGGCGAGGGGGGGTCTACATGAGTCACCTAGCCTCCATTTCTGGCGGGGTGGCTATCTTGTTGGCCCCGCATTTTCAGCCGGAGATCTTGGGGGTCAAGGAGCCAGTGCCAGGCCGGTTGCTGCACCTGACTGTGCGTCTGGGGGGGGCGGTGCTTCACTTTGTGAATGTGTACGCTCCCCTGGGCACGCAGCAGCAAGCGAGCTTCTTTGAAGAAGTGTCCACTCATCTCGGCTCCATCGACGCTGGCGAGTGCATCGTCCTCGGGGGGGATTTCAATTGCACCCTCGGGGTCCGGGACCGTCACGGTACCCCGCACTGCACGCGAGGTGTGAGTAAGTTGCGGGACCTGGTCAGGTCCTTCGACTTAGTGGACGTCTGGCGAAATCTCCATCCTGACTCCAGCGTGTTCACCTTTGTGTCACCTGGAGTCGGAGCGTCCAGACTCGACCGCCTTTACGTTTCGAAGGCGTACGTGTCCTGCGTTCCGGCTGCTTCTATACAGCAGGTTCCGTGCACGGACCACCGTCTGGTGTGGGCGGAGCTCACTTCGTTCTGCGCTCGGACGGGGTCCGCGTACTGGCATTTTAATAACCTGTTGTTGGAAGACCAGCGGTTCCTGGACTCGTTCCGTCGCTTCTGGGCCGGCTGGAGAAGGAAGCGGGGAGGCTTCCCCTCCTTGAGGCTATGGTGGGACGTGGGCAAGACTCACGTCCGAGTTTTCTGTCAAGAGTACGCGAAGGGGTCGACAAAGAGACGCAAATCCAGGGTCGAGGAGTTGGAGAAGGAGGTGCTCGACCTGGAGGCACGTCTCCGTCAGCCCGACGCGGACCCGGCCCTGCGGTCGGTGTACGATGAGAAGAAGGGCGCGCTGCGGGACCTGCAACTGGTCGGGTCTCGGGGCGCGTTCGTGAGGTCGCGGATCTGTTTCCTTAAGGAGATGGACCGTGGCTCTCCCTTCTTCTACTCACTGGAAAAAAGGCACGGGGTCCGTAAGCAGCTCTTTACGCTGCTGGCCGACGACGGATCACTTGTCTCGGATCCGGAGGGCATCAGGGCCATTGCCCGAGATTACTACACTGCCCTTTTCTCTCCGGATCCGTCCAGTGAGGAAGCTTGCAGAGTTTTGTGGGAGGACCTGCCGCAGGTCGGCCCGGAGTGCGCCGGAAAGCTCGACTCCCCTATAAGTCTGGGGGAGCTGACCGGCGCACTCGACGGTCTTTCTAGGGGCAAAACCCCGGGACTAGACGGGCTGACCGTGGAGTTCTTCAGGGCGTTCTGGGACGTCATGGGGAGCGACTTCGCGGGGGTCCTGGGGGAGAGCATTGCTACCGGGGAGATGCCCCTTTCGTGGCGCAGGGCCGTGATTGCCCTGCTACCGAAGAAGGGGGATCTCCGCCTTCTTCAAAACTGGCGCCCGGTCTCCCTCCTCAGCACGGACTACAAAATCTTCGCCCGAGCCATGTCTTCTCGGCTCGGCACCGTGCTGGACCACATGATCCACCCTGACCAGTCCTACACCGTCCCGGACCGAACCATTTATGATAACATCCATCTGGTCCGGGACATCATCCACCATTCCCAGAGGGCTGGTCTGTCGAGCGCCTTCCTGTCTCTCGATCAGGAGAAGGCGTTCGACAGGGTGGATCACGAATACTTACTCGGAACTCTGCGAGCTTTCGGGTTCGGGACGCATTTTGTCGCCCGGATCCGACTTCTGTACACTGCCGCGGAGTGTCTAGTGAAGGTTAACGGGTCCCTGACGGCGCCCCTTCGCTTTGGGAGAGGGGTACGTCAGGGCTGCCCCCTGTCTGGCCAGTTGTATTCTATTTGCGTGGAGCCTTTCCTGCGCCTCTTGCGGAGGAGGTTGTCGGGATTGGTTCTGCGCGGGCCGGGCATCGGGGTGGTCCTTTCGGCTTACGCCGATGACGTGCTCCTTATGTTTAGTGACCCGGCTGACCTGCGGAGGATGCGCGAGTGCCAGGAGGTCTACTCTGCCGCTTCTTCTGCCAGGATCAACTGGGGTAAGTGTTCTGGACTCCTGGTCGGTCAGTGGCAGATGGATCCCCTACCCGAGGAGCTCAGGCCTTTCACCTGGAGCAGGACCAGCCTCCTCTACCTGGGGGTCCATCTCTGCCCCGCTGAGGAATCCTGGCCGGCAAACTGGCAGGAACTGGAGACGAAAGTCACCGCTCGCCTGCGGCGCTGGACAGGACTGCTCCGAGTGCTATCTTACCGGGGTCGAGTTCTGGTCATAAACCAGCTGATCGCCGCCATGTTGTGGTATCGGCTGGTCACTTTGACCCCTCCCCCGGACTTTGTCACAAGAATCCAGAGATTGTTAGTCGACTTCTTCTGGGACAAAAGATTGCACTGGGTCGCTGCCGAGGTTCTGAGTCTCCCGCTTAGGGAGGGTGGTCAGGCGCTAGTGTGCCTACGCACACAGGTGGCGACTTTCCGCCTTCAGACCCTGCAGCGATACCTCTACGTTGAGCCTCCTCCTAGATGGTGTGCCCTGATGACGTATTTCTTCCGTCAGGTGCACGGCCTGAATTATGACGTGCAGCTCCTGTTTATAGAACAGCTGGGCCTCGGTGGCTCCTTGCAGGCGTTGCCCGTCTTTTACCAGGACCTGATCAAAGTCTGGAAAGTGGTCGCCTCGCGACGCAGCTCTCCCCCGTCAGGAGTAGCGGCTATCGTCAGAGAGCCGCTGCTCAGGAATCCGCCCCTCCGTCCTTTTCAGTGGTTGGCGGAGAGGAGGGCTGTGGCCGCAGGGGTGACCAGGATCGGGGACGTGCTGGGTGGCGGAGGACTGGGCTGGATGCTCCCGCAGGAGTTGGCGCGACGCGCGTCTGTGAGTGTCCAGGTCGCAGCCGATGCCATCCAAGACCTGAGAACGGTCGTGCTCGGACCCGACGTTATTTTGGGTCTTGAGGTGGCCCAGGTGCGCGGTGGTCTTCCGTCTGAGCGTTCCCCTGTTCGGACGGAATTCCACATTGGCCCCAAGCCCCGAACCCTCCCTCGGGTGCTGGTGCCCCGCAATATGAGCCGCCTCGGGGACATGCCCTCTGTGCCTTTTGGCACAGCAAAGAGGGGCTTTTTGTATGGACTGCTGCTGCACACCTTCCATTTTCTCGCCCTTGTCCGTCGACCGGACACGCCCTGGTGTGCCTTGTTGCCGTCCGGCGGCGGAGGCCCTCGATGGGAGGCCCTCTACGGAGGTGTCCTCCCCCTTTCTATCGGGGACCTGGGTTGGAGGGTGTTGCATGCGGCAGTCCCTTATAATAAGAGGATGCATAGGTTCACGGACTCTCAGGACACATGCCCTTTTTGCGGTCTTGTGGAGTCCGTGGACCATGTATACATAGGGTGTTGTAGGCTGCACTCCCTTTTTAGTTATTTGAAAAACCTTTTATTGATGTTTTGTTTGCACTTCAGCCCCACGCTCCTGATCTATGGGCACCCGGTGCGGAAGGGGGTCGGGAAGGAGGAGGACCTCCTCGTGAACCTGCTCCTGGGCCTGGCCAAGTTGGCCATTAACAGGTCCAGGCAGCGGGCGATCGACGGGGGAGTCCCGCCTGATTGTTTGTCCCTCTTCCGCGGCTACGTTCGCTGCCGGATGTCCCTGGAGAAGGAGCACGCGGTGTCTGCTGGCACTCTCGAGGCCTTCCGTGCTCGGTGGGCACCGCGGGGACTGGGGTGTTTTGTTGACCCCTTTAATCACATTTTGATTTAAAGTTTGTAAGTTTCCTTTAAACTTTGTTCTTGGTTTTACAGCTGACCTGAATTAGGGGCTGTGCCTGATTTATCCCAATTTTGTTGATTTGGTTTTCATTTAAAAGATTATCAAGAGTTCATTTTCCTAACGATCTCGTGGAGGTAATTGTGGATTCAGTTGGTTTCCTGGTACTGAGGAGAGAAGGTGTGTGGTGTTGGTGTTGCTGCTCCTCAGTGTTTCAACTGTTTCTGCTGCTGCCTTTGGGGTTGTTGCTTCTGCTGTGTGCTGCTGCTGCTTCTGTTGCTGCTCCTCCAGTGCTGCTGCTGCTGCCTTGCCCCTGTGCTGCTAAAGGAGAGAGAGGGAGAGAAGAGAACAGTTGCTACTGTTGCTACAGGACAGGGAGGCCAGGACTGAGTTGGAAAACAACATCCTAGGTGGGTGTCTGAACTGTGTATTTTTGTTTAAGGTGGGGGCAATTAAGGACTGTGTTTTTGTAGGGGGAGGCAAGAAGACTGCCAGAGGAGTTGGGGAAGGAAGAGCGGGAGGGTGTGTGTGTGTGCTGAAACCATCTTTCTGCCACCCCTCCCCCCAACCCAGCCCTTTTCCCAGTAAGGCCAGCAATAGCTGGTGAAGACATCGCCTCCCCCTGCCTGAAGAACATCAGGCCCCCACCCACCGTCCATCCACCATCGAGGACACCCACCAGGACATTTACCTCTTTCCCTCCTGTGCCTCCCTGTCTTTTACTCCTCTCCCTCCTCTCCTCTCCTGCCTAAAAGAGGGGAGGTTGTTTCTACCTCTCTCCCCCACCCCCTTTCCTCCCTATATTTCTAAAAAAAAAATAAAAAGAAAAAAAACAAAATGGCCAATCTTTCCCGGGGTGGGCGTGGCTCTGGCCCTAAGGCCAATTCACCATCACCTGTGGCCGGGCCCTCGAGGGCTAATGTGGAGGCGGTTTTGTCACCGGTGGCAGGGCCTCAAAAAAAGAAAACTTATGCGGGGGTGGTTGCTTCTGCGGCTCCAGCTGCTCCCGCTGCCCTGTCACCTTTCCGCCTCCTGACCAGGGCCCTTGGGGTAAAGAGCTATGCTCACCCTGAAATGACAATAGAGGCCTGCGTAAAGGCTATGGCTGGGGTCGTCGGCCCCTCAGCCATTGTCGCAGCCTCTAAAATGTATGGGAAGGCCATATTCTTCTTGAGGTCCGAGCGGGCGGTGCACCTCGCCCTGCAAAAAGGACTCACTGTGGGCGGGACTTTTCTGGCGGTGGACCCCCTTGAGGCCACCGCCCAGAGAATTATTATTTCGAACATCCCGCCTTTTCTATCCAGTGAGCTCCTCCTCCCCCACCTTAATAAATTGGGGGAGGTCAGGTCGGGGGTTGCACCAATCCCGCTCGGCCTCAAAGACTCGGCCCTCCGCCATGTGTACTCCTTCCGGCGCCAGGTATTTGTCCGCTTGGCCCAGGAGGAGTGCCTGGAGGGGGCCTTCGTTGTCAATTTTGAGGGGACCGCCTATCGGGTCTTCTGGACCGTGGAGGGCGTGCGGTGCCATGTTTGTAAGGAGGCGGGGCATGTGAGGAAGAACTGCCCCGCCTCCAAGGCTACGAGCCCCACCCAAGCGGCCACGGCTGGCACCGCCCCTCCTCCCCCCGCCACCACTCCATCTCCCTCCCCGCAAGGGGAAGCGACGCCGGCGGCCACTGCCATCTCGGCTGCCGGTGAGGCGGGGGGAGAGCCCCCACGCCGTAAGAAGGCGCAGAGGAAGACCCGCAACCTGGAGGCGGCCCCTGAAACGCCCCAAAACCCCCAAACACCTGCAAGCACCGGCTCGGGGGAAAAGACAACATCCGGCCCCGGCGTCGTGTCCGCGTGTGCTCCCGGGCCCGTGGGTGCTAAGGCGCCGAGTGCTGGGCCCGGCGTCGTCCCTGCGCGTGCTCCCGGGGCCGGCGGGGAAGGGACGCGGGACCCCGAGCCGGGGTATCTAACACCCAAAACCCAGAGGGTGGAGTGTCCGGGAGGGCTGGACAAGGAGGAGGGGGCCTCGGAAATGGAGGTTTCCCTAGCCCCCAGCCTGACCCGGAAGAGACGTCACGCTTCGGAGGAGGAGGTGGGTGATGCCCAAACTGAAGAAGTTGGGTGTGTCCCTTCCCCCGATGAAGAGGTGGTGGCGTCTCCACCAAGTAAAATCTCGCCCTGTCCTCTGGGGGAACTCAAAACCCCTGCACCGACTCCCACCACTATTACCCCTGTCAACCTGCTGCAGTCCCCTGAACAGGGCCCCTCGGGGGTCACTGAAGGCACCTCCCTTGAGGTGGTGCCCGACTCAGAGACCCTCGATACCCCCGAGGTACCTTCTGGCTCGTCGGGGGACTGTAGCTTTCAAAATTTAAAAAATGTTAACGGGTCATTGGGTGGCGGCGAAAAGGAGGGCCTTCCCGCTCCCTCCCAACCCTTAGCACCGGGCGTCCTAGTTTTAGGTCAGGAGCTTGTCCTGAGCTCCCCGGACGACCCGGTGCCGGGAGGAGAGCGGGCATCAGAACTGCCGCTGCCCTCTGACCCAAAACGTTTAGAGGAGACCAGAGAGGACCCCTCTGGCCTTGATCCTGGGGGTGGGATCGAGGTACAGGTGGGGCCAGCTGGCAGCTCCGAATCAGCCCCCGTACTCAATGCGGGGGAGGGGTCGGAAGCTGGAGGCGACGACCTGGAGGAGGACGGGGTGTCCGTGGTGAGCGCTGGGGATTACGCTGAGTCGCTCTCGAGCGAGGCGGTGGATCCCCTGGTGCCCTCCACTGACTCCCCCCTCATCCCCCCAAGGGAACTCCGGGACTTTTTGGCGAGTCATCGCGGTCGCCGAGACAGGGTTCAGTTGGCCTTGGACCGGTGGCATTCTTTTCCGCTGGTGTTCTGGTCCACTCGCGAGGCTCTCAAGTCTCCTGAGTTGGATAGGAACGCGCGGCGGAGGGTCCAAACGTTTCTCGCTGGGCTCCTGAAGGAGAGGAAGGACTAAAAAGTCCTCTTCTTCTTTTTAATGACTTAAGGTGAAGGTTTGATGTACCTTTGACAATGAAGACGACTATAGCCAGCCTCAACATCCGCGGCAGCAGGGCCGCACAGCGCAGGTTCCAGAACTTCTCGGTCCTCAGGGACGGGAAGTACGCGTTGTGCTTCCTGCAAGAAACCCATACCGTTCCGGGAGACGAAGCCACGTGGCTCCTGGAGTGGCGAGGGGGGGTCTACATGAGTCACCTAGCCTCCAATTCTGGCGGGGTGGCTATCTTGTTGGCCCCGCATTTTCAGCCGGAGATCTTGGGGGTCAAGGAGCCAGTGCCAGGCCGGTTGCTGCACCTGACTGTGCGTCTGGGGGGGGCGGTGCTTCACTTTGTGAATGTGTACGCTCCCCTGGGCACGCAGCAGCAAGCGAGCTTCTTTGAAGAAGTGTCCACTCATCTCGGCTCCATCGACGCTGGCGAGTGCATCGTCCTCGGGGGGGATTTCAATTGCACCCTCGGGGTCCGGGACCGTCACGGTACCCCGCACTGCACGCGAGGTGTGAGTAAGTTGCGGGACCTGGTCAGGTCCTTCGACTTAGTGGACGTCTGGCGAAATCTCCATCCTGACTCCAGCGTGTTCACCTTTGTGTCACCTGGAGTCGGAGCGTCCAGACTCGACCGCCTTTACGTTTCGAAGGCGTACGTGTCCTGCGTTCCGGCTGCTTCTATACAGCAGGTTCCGTGCACGGACCACCGTCTGGTGTGGGCGGAGCTCACTTCGTTCTGCGCTCGGACGGGGTCCGCGTACTGGCATTTTAATAACCTGTTGTTGGAAGACCAGCGGTTCCTGGACTCGTTCCGTCGCTTCTGGGCCGGCTGGAGAAGGAAGCGGGGAGGCTTCCCCTCCTTGAGGCTATGGTGGGACGTGGGCAAGACTCACGTCCGAGTTTTCTGTCAAGAGTACGCGAAGGGGTCGACAAAGAGACGCAAATCCAGGGTCGAGGAGTTGGAGAAGGAGGTGCTCGACCTGGAGGCACGTCTCCGTCAGCCCGACGCGGACCCGGCCCTGCGGTCGGTGTACGATGAGAAGAAGGGCGCGCTGCGGGACCTGCAACTGGTCGGGTCTCGGGGCGCGTTCGTGAGGTCGCGGATCTGTTTCCTTAAGGAGATGGACCGTGGCTCTCCCTTCTTCTACTCACTGGAAAAAAGGCACGGGGTCCGTAAGCAGCTCTTTACGCTGCTGGCCGACGACGGATCACTTGTCTCGGATCCGGAGGGCATCAGGGCCATTGCCCGAGATTACTACACTGCCCTTTTCTCTCCGGATCCGTCCAGTGAGGAAGCTTGCAGAGTTTTGTGGGAGGACCTGCCGCAGGTCGGCCCGGAGTGCGCCGGAAAGCTCGACTCCCCTATAAGTCTGGGGGAGCTGACCGGCGCACTCGACGGTCTTTCTAGGGGCAAAACCCCGGGACTAGACGGGCTGACCGTGGAGTTCTTCAGGGCGTTCTGGGACGTCTTGGGGAGCGACTTCGCGGGGGTCCTGGGGGAGAGCATTGCTACCGGGGAGATGCCCCTTTCGTGGCGCAGGGCCGTGATTGCCCTGCTACCGAAGAAGGGGGATCTCCGCCTTCTTCAAAACTGGCGCCCGGTCTCCCTCCTCAGCACGGACTACAAAATCTTCGCCCGAGCCATGTCTTCTCGGCTCGGCACCGTGCTGGACCACATGATCCACCCTGACCAGTCCTACACCGTCCCGGACCGAACCATTTATGATAACATCCATCTGGTCCGGGACATCATCCACCATTCCCAGAGGGCTGGTCTGTCGAGCGCCTTCCTGTCTCTCGATCAGGAGAAGGCGTTCGACAGGGTGGATCACGAATACTTACTCGGAACTCTGCGAGCTTTCGGGTTCGGGACGCATTTTGTCGCCCGGATCCGACTTCTGTACACTGCCGCGGAGTGTCTAGTGAAGGTTAACGGGTCCCTGACGGCGCCCCTTCGCTTTGGGAGAGGGGTACGTCAGGGCTGCCCCCTGTCTGGCCAGTTGTATTCTATTTGCGTGGAGCCTTTCCTGCGCCTCTTGCGGAGGAGGTTGTCGGGATTGGTTCTGCGCGGGCCGGGCATCGGGGTGGTCCTTTCGGCTTACGCCGATGACGTGCTCCTTATGTTTAGTGACCCGGCTGACCTGCGGAGGATGCGCGAGTGCCAGGAGGTCTACTCTGCCGCTTCTTCTGCCAGGATCAACTGGGGTAAGTGTTCTGGACTCCTGGTCGGTCAGTGGCAGATGGATCCCCTACCCGAGGAGCTCAGGCCTTTCACCTGGAGCAGGACCAGCCTCCTCTACCTGGGGGTCCATCTCTGCCCCGCTGAGGAATCCTGGCCGGCAAACTGGCAGGAACTGGAGACGAAAGTCACCGCTCGCCTGCGGCGCTGGACAGGACTGCTCCGAGTGCTATCTTACCGGGGTCGAGTTCTGGTCATAAACCAGCTGATCGCCGCCATGTTGTGGTATCGGCTGGTCACTTTGACCCCTCCCCCGGACTTTGTCACAAGAATCCAGAGATTGTTAGTCGACTTCTTCTGGGACAAAAGATTGCACTGGGTCGCTGCCGAGGTTCTGAGTCTCCCGCTTAGGGAGGGTGGTCAGGCGCTAGTGTGCCTACGCACACAGGTGGCGACTTTCCGCCTTCAGACCCTGCAGCGATACCTCTACGTTGAGCCTCCTCCTAGATGGTGTGCCCTGATGACGTATTTCTTCCGTCAGGTGCACGGCCTGAATTATGACGTGCAGCTCCTGTTTATAGAACAGCTGGGCCTCGGTGGCTCCTTGCAGGCGTTGCCCGTCTTTTACCAGGACCTGATCAAAGTCTGGAAAGTGGTCGCCTCGCGACGCAGCTCTCCCCCGTCAGGAGTAGCGGCTATCGTCAGAGAGCCGCTGCTCAGGAATCCGCCCCTCCGTCCTTTTCAGTGGTTGGCGGAGAGGAGGGCTGTGGCCGCAGGGGTGACCAGGATCGGGGACGTGCTGGGTGGCGGAGGACTGGGCTGGATGCTCCCGCAGGAGTTGGCGCGACGCGCGTCTGTGAGTGTCCAGGTCGCAGCCGATGCCATCCAAGACCTGAGAACGGTCGTGCTCGGACCCGACGTTATTTTGGGTCTTGAGGTGGCCCAGGTGCGCGGTGGTCTTCCGTCTGAGCGTTCCCCTGTTCGGACGGAATTCCACATTGGCCCCAAGCCCCGAACCCTCCCTCGGGTGCTGGTGCCCCGCAATATGAGCCGCCTCGGGGACATGCCCTCTGTGCCTTTTGGCACAGCAAAGAGGGGCTTTTTGTATGGACTGCTGCTGCACACCTTCCATTTTCTCGCCCTTGTCCGTCGACCGGACACGCCCTGGTGTGCCTTGTTGCCGTCCGGCGGCGGAGGCCCTCGATGGGAGGCCCTCTACGGAGGTGTCCTCCCCCTTTCTATCGGGGACCTGGGTTGGAGGGTGTTGCATGCGGCAGTCCCTTATAATAAGAGGATGCATAGGTTCACGGACTCTCAGGACACATGCCCTTTTTGCGGTCTTGTGGAGTCCGTGGACCATGTATACATAGGGTGTTGTAGGCTGCACTCCCTTTTTAGTTATTTGAAAAACCTTTTATTGATGTTTTGTTTGCACTTCAGCCCCACGCTCCTGATCTATGGGCACCCGGTGCGGAAGGGGGTCGGGAAGGAGGAGGACCTCCTCGTGAACCTGCTCCTGGGCCTGGCCAAGTTGGCCATTAACAGGTCCAGGCAGCGGGCGATCGACGGGGGAGTCCCGCCCGATTGTTTGTCCCTCTTCCGCGGCTACGTTCGCTGCCGGATGTCCCTGGAGAAGGAGCACGCGGTGTCTGCTGGCACTCTCGAGGCCTTCCGTGCTCGGTGGGCACCGCGGGGACTGGGGTGTTTTGTTGACCCCTTTAATCACATTTTGATTTAAAGTTTGTAAGTTTCCTTTAAACTTTGTTCTTGGTTTTACAGCTGACCTGAATTAGGGGCTGTGCCTGATTTATCCCAATTTTGTTGATTTGGTTTTCATTTAAAAGATTATCAAGAGTTCAAATCTCACAATGGCGAACTATGGAACAATGTGACTTCATCTGAAACAGATGGAAACAGGTTTGTACTCGAAAGAGTATCAAGAGTTCAAATCTCACAATGGCAAACTATGAAACAATGTAACTTCATCTGAAACAGATGGAAACAGGTTTACTCAAAAGAGTATCAAGAGTTCAAATCTCACAATGGCAAACTATGAAACAATGTAACTCGCTTGGCCTAAATAGCCAAGTGGTTATGGTACTGGGTTTATAACCCTAAGATCAAAAGTTCAAATCTCACAATGGCAAACTATGAAACAATGTAACTTCATCTGAAACAGATGGAAACAGGTTTACTCAAAAAGGGTATCAAGAGTTCAAATCTCACAATGGCAAACTATGAAACATGTAACTTCATCTGAAACAGATGGAAACGGTTTACACTTGGCCTAAATAGCCAATTGGTTATGGTACTGGGCTTGTAACCCCCAGATCAAGAGTTCATTTGAGCTTGGCCTAAATAGCCAAGTGGTTATAGTACTGGGTTTGTAACACCAAGATCAAGAGTTCAAATCTCACAATGGCAAACTATGAAACAATGTAACTCCAGAACTGCTCCTTGTGGTACTCCACTTTTACCGTCCCGGACCGAACCATTTATGATAACATTCATCTGGTCCGGGACATCATCCACCATTCCCAGAGGGCTGGTCTGTCGAGCGCCTTCCTGTCTCTCGATCAGGAGAAGGCGTTCGACAGGGTGGATCACGAATACTTACTCGGAACTCTGCGAGCTTTCGGGTTCGGGACGCATTTTGTCGCCCGGATCCGACTTCTGTACACTGCCGCGGAGTGTCTAGTGAAGGTTAACGGGTCCCTGACGGCGCCCCTTCGCTTTGGGAGAGGGGTACGTCAGGGCTGCCCCCTGTCTGGCCAGTTGTATTCTATTTGCGTGGAGCCTTTCCTGCGCCTCTTGCGGAGGAGGTTGTCGGGATTGGTTCTGCGCGGGCCGGGCATCGGGGTGGTCCTTTCGGCTTACGCCGATGACGTGCTCCTTATGTTTAGTGACCCGGCTGACCTGCGGAGGATGCGCGAGTGCCAGGAGGTCTACTCTGCCGCTTCTTCTGCCAGGATCAACTGGGGTAAGTGTTCTGGACTCCTGGTCGGTCAGTGGCAGATGGATCCCCTACCCGAGGAGCTCAGGCCTTTCACCTGGAGCAGGACCAGCCTCCTCTACCTGGGTGTCCATCTCTGCCCCGCTGAGGAATCCTGGCCGGCAAACTGGCAGGAACTGGAGACGAAAGTCACCGCTCGCCTGCGGCGCTGGACAGGACTGCTCCGAGTGCTATCTTACCGGGGTCGAGTTCTGGTCATAAACCAGCTGATCGCCGGCATGTTGTGGTATCGGCTGGTCACTTTGACCCCTCCCCCGGACTTTGTCACAAGAATCCAGAGATTGTTAGTCGACTTCTTCTGGGACAAAAGATTGCACTGGGTCGCTGCCGAGGTTCTGAGTCTCCCACTTAGGGAGGGTGGTCAGGCGCTAGTGTGCCTACGCACACAGGTGGCGACTTTCCGCCTTCAGACCCTGCAGCGATTCCTCTACGTTGAGCCTCCTCCTAGATGGTGTGCCCTGATGACGTATTTCTTCCGTCAGGTGCACGGCCTGAATTATGACGTGCAGCTCCTGTTTATAGAACAGCTGGGCCTCGGTGGCTCCTTGCAGGCGTTGCCCGTCTTTTACCAGGACCTGATCAAAGTCTGGAAAGTGGTCGCCTCGCGACGCAGCTCTCCCCCGTCAGGAGTAGCGGCTATCGTCAGAGAGCCGCTGCTCAGGAATCCGCCCCTCCGTCCTTTTCAGTGGTTGGCGGAGAGGAGGGCTGTGGCCGCAGGGGTGACCAGGATCGGGGACGTGCTGGGTGGCGGAGGACTGGGCTGGATGCTCCCGCAGGAGTTGGCGCGACGCGCGTCTGTGAGTGTCCAGGTCGCAGCCGATGCCATCCAAGACCTGAGAACGGTCGTGCTCGGACCCGACGTTATTTTGGGTCTTGAGGTGGCCCAGGTGCGCGGTGGTCTTCCGTCTGAGCGTTCCCCTGTTCGGACGGAATTCCACATTGGCCCCAAGCCCCGAACCCTCCCTCGGGTGCTGGTGCCCCGCAATATGAGCCGCCTCGGGGACATGCCCTCTGTGCCTTTTGGCACAGCAAAGAGGGGCTTTTTGTATGGACTGCTGCTGCACACCTTCCATTTTCTCGCCCTTGTCCGTCGACCGGACACGCCCTGGCGTGCCTTGTTGCCGTCCGGCGGCGGAGGCCCTCGATGGGAGGCCCTCTACGGAGGTGTCCTCCCCCTTTCTATCGGGGACCTGGGTTGGAGGGTGTTGCATGCAGCAGTCCCTTATAATAAGAGGATGCATAGGTTCACGGACTCTCAGGACACATGCCCTTTTTGCGGTCTTGTGGAGTCCGTGGACCATGTATACATAGGGTGTTGTAGGCTGCACTCCCTTTTTAGTTATTTGAAAAACCTTTTATTGATGTTTTGTTTGCACTTCAGCCCCACGCTCCTGATCTATGGGCACCCGGTGCGGAAGGGGTTCGGGAAGGAGGAGGACC
Organism: Carcharodon carcharias; assembly: GCF_017639515.1. Classification (NCBI taxonomy): domain Eukaryota; kingdom Metazoa; phylum Chordata; class Chondrichthyes; order Lamniformes; family Lamnidae; genus Carcharodon; species Carcharodon carcharias. Next base: position 7,713,756 of record NC_054475.1, on the reverse strand, counting down.
TCCTCGTGAACCTGCTCCTGGGCCTGGCCAAGTTGGCCATTAACAGGTCCAGGCAGCGGGCGATCGACGGGGGAGTCCCGCCCGATTGTTTGTCCCTCTTCCGCGGCTACGTTCGCTGCCGGATGTCCCTGGAGAAGGAGCACGCGGTGTCTGCTGGCACTCTCGAGGCCTTCCGTGCTCGGTGGGCACCGCGGGGACTGGGGTGTTTTGTTGACCCCTTTAATCACATTTTGATTTAAAGTTTGTAAGTTTCCTTTAAACTTTGTTCTTGGTTTTACAGCTGACCTGAATTAGGGGCTGTGCCTGATTTATCCCAATTTTGTTGATTTGGTTTTCATTTAAAAGATTATCAAGAGTTCAAATCTCACAATGGCAAACTATGAAACAATGTAACTCCAGAACTGCTCCTTGTGGTACTCCACTTTTATACAGAGAAGATTAGCATGGCCCCTGCGCAAGGATGACACGCAAATTCGTGGGCCTAAATGGCCAAGTGGTTATGGTACTGGGTTTATAACCCTAAGATCAAGAGTTCAAATCTCACAATGGCAAACTATGAAACAATGTAACTTCATCTGAAACAGATGGAAACAGGTTTACTCAAAAGAGTATCAAGAGTTCAAATCTCACAATGGCAAACTATGAAACAATGTAACTTCATCTGAAACAGATGGAAACGTGTTTGTACTCGAAAGAGTTACATTACAGAAGCAGGTGACTTGAAAGAGTTACATCCTCTTAATGCTTGGCCTAAATAGCCAAGTGGTTATGGTACTGGCTTTGTAACCCCAAGATCAAGAGTTCAAATCTCACAATGGCAAAACTATGAAACAATGTAACTTCATCTGAAACAGATAGAAGTGTGTTTGTACTCAAAAGAGTTACAAAGGAACTGACTGAAACTTTTGCTTGGCCTAAATAGCCAAGTGGTTATGGTACTGGGTTTGTTAACCCCAAGATCAAGAGTTCAAATCTCACACTGGCAAAACTATGAAACAATGTAACTTCATCTGAAACAGATGGAAACAGGTTTGTACTCAAAAGAGTTACATCTTAGCTTGGCCTAATTAGCCAAGTGGTTATGGTACTGGGTTTGTAACCCCAAGATCAAGAGTTCAGATCTCACAATGGCAAACTATGAAACAATATAACTTCATCTGAAACAGATGGAAACAGGTTTACTCAAAAAGAGTATCAAGAGTTCAAATCTCACCATGGCAAATTATGGGTCTTGAGGTGGCCCAGGTGCGCGGTGGTCTTCCGTCTGAGCGTTCCCCTGTTCGGACGGAATTCCACATTGGCCCCAAGCCCCGAACCCTCCCTCGGGTGCTGGTGCCCCGCAATATGAGCCGCCTCGGGGACATGCCCTCTGTGCCTTTTGGCACGGCAAAGAGGAGCTTTTTGTACGGACTGCTGCTGCACACCTTCCATTTTCTCGCCCTTGTCCGTCGACCGGACACGCCCTGGCGTGCCTTGTTGCCGTCCGGCGGCGGAAGCCCCCGATGGGAGGCCCTCTACGGAGGTGTCCTCCCCCTTTCTATCGGAGACCTGGGTTGGAGGGTGTTGCATGCAGCAGTCCCTTATAATAAGAGGATGCATTGGTTCGCGGACTCTCAGGACACGTGCCCTTTTTGCGGTCTTGTGGAGTCCGTGGACCATGTATACATAGGGTGTTGTAGGCTGCACTCCCTTTTTAGTTATTTGAAAAACCTTTTATTGATGTTTTGTTTGCACTTCAGCCCCACGCTCCTGATCTATGGGCACCCGGTGCGGAAGGGGGTCGGGAAGGAGGAGGACCTCCTCGTGAACCTGCTCCTGGGCCTGGCCAAGTTGGCCATTAACAGGTCCAGGCAGCGGGCGATCGACGGGGGAGTCCCGCCCGATTGTTTGTCCCTCTTCCGCGGCTACGTTCGCTGCCGGATGTCCCTGGAGAAGGAGCACGCGGTGTCTGCTGGCACTCTCGAGGCCTTCCGTGCTCGGTGGGCACCGCGGGGACTGGGGTGTTTTGTTGACCCCTTTAATCACATTTTGATTTAAAGTTTGTAAGTTTCCTTTAAAACTTTGTTCTTGGTTTTACAGCTGACCTGAATTAGGGGCTGTGCCTGATTTATCCCAATTTTGTTGATTTGGTTTTCATTTAAAAGATTATCAAGAGTTCAAATCTCACAATGACAAACTATGAAACAATGTAACTTCATCTGAAAACAGATGGAAACAAGTTTGTACTCGAAAGAGTTTCAGCCAACTGTGGCACTGCTGCTGTCATCCTGGCTGTGGTCAGTTAATTCAACATATACCATAGATTAATTTCCCCCTTTCTATCGGGGACCTGGGTTGGAGGGTGTTGCATGCAGCAGTCCCTTATAATAAGAGGATGCATAGGTTCACGGACTCTCAGGACACATGCCCTTTTTGCGGTCTTGTGGAGTCCGTGGACCATGTATACATAGGGTGTTGTAGGCTGCACTCCCTTTTTAGTTATTTGAAAAACCTTTTATTGATGTTTTGTTTGCACTTCAGCCCCACGCTCCTGATCTATGGGCACCCGGTGCGGAAGGGGGTCGGGAAGGAGGAGGACCTCCTCGTGAACCTGCTCCTGGGCCTGGCCAAGTTGGCCATTAACAGGTCCAGGCAGCGGGCGATCGACGGGGGAGTCCCGCCCGATTGTTTGTCCCTCTTCCGCGGCTACGTTCGCTGCCGGATGTCCCTGGAGAAGGAGCACGCGGTGTCTGCTGGCACTCTCGAGGCCTTCCGTGCTCGGTGGGCACCGCGGGGACTGGGGTGTTTTGTTGACCCCTTTAATCACATTTTGATTTAAAGTTTGTAAGTTTCCTTTAAACTTTGTTCTTGGTTTTACAGCTGACCTGAATTAGGGGCTGTGCCTGATTTATCCCAATTTTGTTGATTTGGTTTTCATTTAAAAGATTATCAAGAATTCAAATCTCACAATGGCAAACTATGAAGCAATGTAACTTCATCTGAAACAGACCGAAACATGTTTGTACTCGAAAGAGTTACATCTTCTGGCTCCATCGACGCTGGCGAGTGCATCGTCCTCGGGGGGGATTTCAATTGCACCCTCGGGGTCCGGGACCGTCACGGTACCCCGCACTGCACGTGAGGTGTGAGTAAGTTGCGGGACCTGGTCAGGTCCTTCGACTTAGTGGACGTCTGGCGAAATCTCCATCCTGACTCCAGCGTGTTCACCTTTGTGTCACCTGGAGTCGGAGCGTCCAGACTCGACCGCCTTTACGTTTCGAAGGTGTACGTGTCCTGCATTCCGGCTGCTTCTATACAGCAGGTTCCGTGCACGGACCACCGTCTGGTGTGGGCGAAGCTCACTTCGTTCTGCGCTCGGACGGGGTCCGCGTACTGGCATTTTAATAACCTGTTGTTGGAAGACCAGCGGTTCCTGGACTCGTTCCGTCGCTTCTGGGCTGGCTGGAGAAGGAAGCGGGGAGGCCTCCCCTCCTTGAGGCTATGGTGGGACGTGGGCAAGACTCACGTCCGAGTTTTCTGTCAAGAGTACGCGAAGGGGTCGACAAAGAGACGCAAATCCAGGGTCGAGGAGTTGGAGAAGGAGGTGCTCGACCTGGAGGCACGTCTCCGTCAGCCCGACGCGGACCCGGCCCTGCGGTCGGTGTACGATGAGAAGAAGGGCGCGCTGCGGGACCTGCAACTGGTCGGGTCTCGGGGCGCGTTCGTGAGGTCGCGGATCTGTTTCCTTAAGGAGATGGACCTTGGCTCTCCCTTCTTCTACTCACTGGAAAAAAGGCACGGGGTCCGTAAGCAGCTCTTTACGCTGCTGGCCGACGACGGATCCCTTGTCTCGGATCCGGAGGGCATCAGGGCCATTGCCCGAGATTACTACACTGCCCTGTTCTCTCCGGATCCGTCCAGTGAGGAAGCTTGCAGAGTTTTGTGGGAGGACCTGCCGCAGGTCGGCCCGGAGTGCGCCGGAAAGCTCGACTCCCCTATAAGTCTGGGGGAGCTGACCGGCGCACTCGACGGTCTTTCTAGGGGCAAAACCCCGGGACTAGACGGGCTGACCGTGGAGTTCTTCAGGGCGTTCTGGGACGTCTTGGGGAGCGACTTCGCGGGGGTCCTGGGGGAGAGCATTGCTACCGGGGAGATGCCCCTATCGTGGCGCAGGGCCGTGATTGCCCTGCTGCCGAAGAAGGGGGATCTCCGCCTTCTTAAAAACTGGCGCCCGGACTCCCTCCTCAGCACGGACTACAAAATCTTCGCCCGAGCCATGTCTTCTCGGCTCGGCACCGTGCTGGACCACATGATCCACCCTGACCAGTCCTACACCGTCCCGGACCGAACCATTTATGATAACATCCATCTGGTCCGGGACATCATCCACCATTCCCAGAGGGCTGGTCTGTCGAGCGCATTCCTGTCTCTCGATCAGGAGAAGGCGTTCGACAGGGTGGATCACGAATACTTACTCGGAACTCTGCGAGCTTTCGGGTTCGGGACGCATTTTGTCGCCCGGATCCGACTTCTGTACACCGCCGCGGAGTGTCTAGTGAAGGTTAACGGGTCCCTGACGGTGCCCCTTCGCTTTGGGAGAGGGGTACGTCAGGGCTGCCCCCTGTCTGGCCAGTTGTATTCTATTTGCGTGGAGCCTTTCCTGCGCCTCTTGCGGAGGAGGTTGTCGGGATTGGTTCTGCGCGGGCCGGGCATCGGGGTGGTCCTTTCGGCTTACGCCGATGACGTGCTCCTTATGTTTAGTGACCCGGCTGACCTGCGGAGGATGTGCGAGTGCCAGGAGGTCTACTCTGCCGCTTCTTCTGCCAGGATCAACTGGGGTAAATGTTCTGGACTCCTGGTCGGTCAGTGGCAGATGGATCCCCTACCCGAGGAGCTCAGGCCTTTCACCTGGAGCAGGACCAGCCTCCTCTACCTGGGGGTCCATCTCTGCCCCGCTGAGGAATCCTGGCCGGCAAACTGGCAGGAACTGGAGACGAAAGTCACCGCTCGCCTGCGGCGCTGGACAGGACTGCTCCGAGTGCTATCTTACCGAGGTCGAGTTCTGGTCATAAACCAGCTGATCGCCGCCATGTTGTGGTATCGGCTGGTCACTTTGACCCCTCCCCCGGACTTTGTCACAAGAATCCAGAAATTGTTAGTCGACTTCTTCTGGGACAAAAGATTGCACTGGGTCGCTGCCGAGGTTCTGAGTCTCCCGCTTAGGGAGGGTGGTCAGGCGCTAGTGTGCCTACGCACACAGGTGGCGACTTTCCACCTTCAGACCCTGCAGCGATACCTCTACGTCGGGCCTCCTCCTAGATGGTGTGCCCTGATGACGTATTTCTTCTGTCAGGTGCACGGCCTGAATTATGACGTGCAGCTCCTGTTTATAGAACAGAGGGGCCTCGGTGGCTCCTTGCAGGCATTGCCCGTCTTTTACCAGGACCTGATCAAAGTCTGGAAAGTGGTCGCCTCGCGAAGCAGCTCTCCCCCGTCAGGAGTAGCGGCTATCGTCAGAGAGCCGCTGCTCAGGAATCCGCCACTCCGTCCCTTTCAGTGGTTGGCGGAGGGGAGGGCTGTGGCCGCAGGGGTGACCAGGATCGGGGACGTGCTGGGTGGCGGAGGACTGGGCTGGATGCTCCCGCAGGAGTTGGTGCGACGCGCGTCTGTGAGTGTCCAGGTCGCAGCCGATGCCATCCAAGACCGGAGAACGGTCGTGCTCGGACCCGACGTTATTTTAGGTCTTGAGGTAGCCCAGGTGCGCGGTGGTCTTCCGTCTGAACGTTCCACTGTTCGGACGGAATTCTACATTGGCCCCAAGCCCCGAACCCTCCCTCGGGTGCTGGTGCCCCGCAATATGAGCCGCCTCGGGGACATGCCCTCTGTGCCTTTTGGCACAGCAAAGAGGGGCTTTTTGTACGGACTGCTGTTGCACACCTTCCATTTTCTCGCCCTTGTCCGCCGCCCGGACACGCCCTGGCGTGCCTTGTTGCCGTCCGGCAGTGGAGGCCCCCGATGGGAGGCCCTCTACGGAGGTGTCCTCCCCCTTTCTATTGGGGACCTGGGTTGGAGGGTGTTGCATGCAGCAGTCCCCTATAATAGGAGAATGCATAGGTTCACGGACTCTCAGGACACGTGCCCTTTTTGCGGTCTTGTGGAGTCCGTGGACCATGCATATATAGGGTGTTGTAGGCTGCACTCCCTTTTTAGTTATTTGAAAAACCTTTTATTGATGTTTTGTTTGCACTTCAGCCCCACGCTCCTGATCTATGGGCACCTGGTGCGGAAGGGGGTCGGGAAGGAGGAGGACCTCCTCGTGAACCTGCTCCTGGGCATGGCCAAATTGGCCATTAACAGGTCCAGGCAGCGGGCGATCGACGGGGGAGTCCCGCCCTATTGTTTGTCCCTCTTCCGCGGCTACGTTCGCGGCCGGATGTCCCTGGAGAGGGAGCACGCGGTGTCTGCTGGCACTCTCGAGGCCTTCCGTGCCCGGTGGGCACCGCGGGGACTGGGGTGTTTTGTTGACCCCTTTAATCACATTTTGATTTAAAGTTTGTAAGTTTCCTTTAAACTTTGTTCTTGGTTTTACAGCTGACCTGAATTAGGGGCTGTGCCTGATTTATCCCAATTTTGTTGATTTGGTTTAATTGTTTTCATTTAAAAGATTATCAAGAGTTCAAATCTCACAATGGCAAAACTATGAAACGATGTAACTTCATCTGAAACAGATAGAAACGGGTTTGTACTCGAAAGAGTTACATCCTCTTAACCTTCCTAACCCGACTGCTACATCTTGGTGCACCCCGGACATCCATAGCTCAGGTGTAGGCAGCCTGCTGACTGTGATGTCCTGTCAATGATGAATTTGGCAGCCGTCCTCTGGAGACCTGGAGGGCCCCGGCCTACTTTGGATATCCTGCTGTGGACCAGGTGCAGCTGGAAATGATGGGGTCACAGGAAAGGGGGATTTGGATCAGCCCGACATTCCCGGAGTCACTTGGGTGGACGGCCCCAGAGTGGAGAGCTGCTGGTCCTCCTCCCTCTGGGTGCCCGACAGCCCCTGGCTAAGTCCTTGAAGAGTAAGGGAATCTCGAGTGAGATTGAGCTGCCCCACACCCCTCTCAGTTTGACAATGCTGCAGGTCAACTATGGCATCAGCGATGGAGTTCAGCGCATGCAGCAGTGCAAGACCAATGTCCTGGACCAAGGTATACATGGTGGTTGCTATCCTGCCAGTACTGACCTCGGTGCATTGGCATGACAACGCTTTCACCTCAGACTGAAGATAGAAGGACTCCTCCATCGTCCCCTGTAATCTGAGGAGCGCACCAGACATCCCTTCCTGAGGTTCCTGTGATTGTCTTTTGCAGTGGTACCAACCGATTGAGGACTGAGTCCAGATGTTCTTCATCTGACTCGGACTCAGTAGATTCCTTGCCTCCAGCAGTTCTCCAAGTGCCAGTGACCAAAGGTGTCCCTGCCTCCACCTGCGGAGGAACAGATTGTGTGCTGTGCTCACCAGATTGTGATCGCGAGGCTGCTTTACATCTAGGTCCCACTGAGATGTGTGTCAGTGCGCTGTTGAGGGTGTGGGTGAGCTGTGACGGGTCTTCAATGGTGCTGTCCCCAGGGCCCTCATCCGAGGTGCTCTTGGCGCTGGAATTGGGGGTCAATGTTGCCTGAGGGTGACATGTCGGATGTGCCTTGGACAGAAAATGGAGATTATTCATGCTTGGCAGCTGCATAGAACACAGAACAATGGATTCAGAGTAGCGTTGAGAGAGGGATCATGTGGTGCAGGAACCTCATGTGGGTGTTTGCCGCTGACCTCGCCATCACTGCAGGAATGGTCCATGTCCTTGCCGGTCAACTCCAATGCACGGCTCTTGAATGGAGTCAGGACTTTTGGTGTCCGGCACACTTCCCCGCCACCCCCCACCTCCCCCCTGTCTGGGACCTCTCCTGGTGATTGTGTGCGATTTTGTCCTGCATAAAGACAAACAGAGAGAATGTGAGCAAGGCACATACGTGTGTGCTGATTGAAATTGTTGTGGTCACTTTGACAAATGGACCACAGGAGTCTCAGGTACAGGTCACGATCGTTTATTCGAGCAATTGCAAGGGGAGAACCATCTCAATGCAGCTTGAGACAGTACTCTGCTAAATTACAAGTGTTCAACATATTTATACATTATTAGTCATGTACAAGAACAGTTTCCAGATTCCGATCTCGTCAACATATAGGCTTACATTAAACAGACATCTCTGGTAACACGTACATGCATTGTATGTCCCTATTTTCACCCAGGCAGAGACCTTCCCTCCTACCTAAACTAGGACCATCTGTTCTTTCCCTATCTGTTGTAAAAAGGCTCAATCTTAGTTGTTTTTTACAACCTAAGTCTCCAGACTGACTCCCAGGGCCTTGCTGGTGATTGCAAACTCTGAGGGTGTACAAAGTTTGAGAGTGTATAAGGTTCATCTGGTGCTTTTTCACTGTTTATGTACTTGCAGGCACTGGCTGCTTGGAAATTCCAACAGTATCATTCCCTTACAATGAATTCTCCCTTACCATAAATACTTTCTCTCCCCTAACAGAGTCATGGACGGGATGAAGAGGCTCTCCCAGAGGTGATGAGGCCAGATGAAGATGTGAGGTTGTGTGTGAGAGAGTGAGTGGTGATGTCCTTTGAGCTGACAGTGAGATGCCAATGAATGTGTGATGGGCTTGTGAGTGGGTGAGTTGACATTGGTGTGATGGTTGATTTACCCTGGCAGCACAGATGAGATCATTCATCTGTTTTCTGCACTGGATGGCCGACCTCTTCTGTGCAACCTTGGCACTGACCACCTCTGCCACCATCTCCCAAGCTGGAGTGGTGAGACTGATGGACCTCCTGCGGCTAGAGAGGGGTTAGAGGACTTTGTGGTGGGTCTCCAGGGCATCCAAAAGGTGTTCCAGGGATGTGTCACTGAATTGGGGGGGGGGGGCCTGCAATCTTCTTGGCTTTTGGGCCCATGTCTTCACTGGAGCAGTCCCGGGCTGCAAGTATTGAGAACTGTGGGTGTGGCTGCAGTTTAAATATGGTGCACAGCGTGAGGAAGCAGCAAGGTAACAGCGTGTTGGGCCAATCAGAGGCCGGCCGCCAGTAATCTGGCGTGTTTCCCATGACTGCATAATTTATGATGCGGGAAGGGTAGGTTACTGCACGCAAACCCGCCATTGCAGCTTGCGGGTAGAACGTCTTTTTCTCACGCCCGCTACTGCACTTAGTGCAAGTCTGGGATGATTCCGCCCATCGTCTCAGGATAACAGGTCTGCCATTTAGGGCTGAGACGAGGAGAAATTTCTTCACTCGAGGGGTTCTGAATCTTTGGAATTCTCAAATCCGAGAGGAGTCTGGATGTTCAGGCGTTGAGTGTATTCAAGACTGAGGTTAATAGATTTTTGGGAAGTAAGAGGATCAACAGATTTGGAGATGGGTCGGGAAAGTGAAGCTGAGGTAGAAGATCAATCATGGTCTTACAGAAGGGCTGAGCACGCTAGAGAAGCCATGAAGCCAACTCCTGCCCTGTTTCTCATGCTCTTACCACTAGATCAGAGGGCGGATTTGCTCTGATGATCTAATCCCAGCCCAAACATATCATTTGCATTTGCACTCTCAGTAGGATGGGTGCTTTTTATCCTCTGCTTCTTTAAGCAGTATTAAGGATAGAAGTTAAAAGGAATGTAAAACTGTAAAACTGTTTCTTCATCAAATTTTGATTCCACTCCCGACAGATCCGTTGGATTTGTGTCCAGTCATGTGATCCGAATTTCATGTCTACGGTCTCTGGAACGAATGGGTTTGATGCAGCGAATGGTCAGGAAACCCATCTTAGGGAAGAATTTCACCCCCCCTGCCTGGGGGGAAGTGCAGGAGCGGCGCGGGCAGGCTCATATCCAATCAGCACCCCCGATCGAGGGCGCGCTGCCATTTTATGTGGGCGGGCCAATTAAGGGCCGCCCAGCGTGACATCCACCAGGAAGCGCTATGCGCTCCCTGTGTGGGCGCGGGCGGGGGGGGGGGGTGGGATTTCCTTAGCTGGGAGTGCGCTCTTTCGCATAAGCGCACGACAGAGTGCACTCATCTCCCCGAGGCTAAGTGCTGCCTCAGGGAGATCAGCTCCAAATGTAAAAATGGTAAAGGCACAAGAACAATATTTCCCTGACATGTCCCCTCATGTGACACTGTCGCATGAGTTGCGCCATGTCCATCACTTTAAATCAAACATTTATTACATTTTTAAGAACCTACATGAAACACCATCCCGCCGGTGGATGAGGGTCGATGCTTTTTCTGAAGCCCGCCAACCCTAAGGCTAGACAGTCAGGCCTAGTAATGAGGTTAATGACTTTGTCAATGGCCTCAATAGGCCGTTGACAGGTTGGTGGGTGCACAGCTGATTTGGCTGTGCCCCCGCCGAACTGAAAATTGAGATGACGCGGGGTGATGTCAGGGGTTCCGCCCGACGTCAATCCGTGTCATTTTACGCGTCAACGATTAGGCCCCACCCCCACCCGCGCCCCCCCCAACCCCCACCGCCCCCCCCACCCCCTCTTGCCGACCTAAAGACCCTGCCCTTAATTATTTAGCTCAAAATACAAACGCTAGGCTTTAAGTAACTGAGACAGGTGACAAAATTAAGTGGTGTTCACCAGAACAATCACAAACGCGTACGATAACCAACAGCCAGTAGCTCAACCAGTTGTAATATTAAAACTTTTCCCAGTTTTGATGAAGGCTTATTGATCTGTAACGTTAATTCTGTTTATCTCTCCACAGTTGCTACTTGACCTTCTAAGTATTTCCAGCATTTTCTGTTCTTAGGTGATATTATACAATATGAAAGAGCTTTGTTTTTTTCAGGTTCACAGAGGACTCCATTTTGTGATGGGGAAGAGTGCTGCACCCATTAGCAAAACATGCTTTGATGCAATAAAAATAATTCGCCATTCTATTGATTCTCCACAATTATGTATCATACTCTCTGCCACCCAAGTTAAATAATGGGCTAAATTATGGCATCCAGGGAAACATTTTAAGGGCAACATTTATGTCACAATTCATGTAAGCAAATAAAATAAAACCTTGAGTGAAAATGCAACCAAAAGCAAAACCTTGCCTCATTTCTTATCATTTAACCTCAAAGCTTAAGCGAAAACTTAACCAACACGTGAGAAGAGATTTCCATGAAATGACCACAAGTAGGCCTATACTTCTGAGAATCAGAGCTTCTGTTTATGAGCTCCTTATCGTGTGTGAGAGGCAAACTGTGATCAGGCAGAAGAGATCAAAGATAGTGCAGACCCAGTTTTGAACCAAAGGCAGTGTGAGCTCATGTCTGTCTATTTGGTTGTTTCTCAGTTTTGAGTCTACGGAAAGGCTGTCAGTTAGGTTGTCAACATTTTTCTGGACATATTCTTACATGTCTCATCACATGACTCCCTGCCTCATTCAACTCTGCACCCACCTACCCCCCACCCACATTCCTGCCATTAGTCGCCCAACATGGCCATCCTGATGTACCACCAGCTGGAAAGAAAGTCATTACCTGTTATGATTCTTGACTGTTAGTTAATCAGTGCTTTTGCCCATATCCAATATTATTATTAATGGTAAGCAAAATGTTCAAATAATTTTTTCTTAAAAGCACAAGTCATTCATTGGTTGCTCACAAGAGAACGATCTTTAATTCTTGGAGACTCCATGGTAATCCTGCACGTTTGGCAATGTCAGCCTCAGTCAAAGGCCAACTTCCCAGTTAAGTGTATAGTGACTCAATGGAAAATAACGTTAGTACAAACTGTCTAATCTAAGGGAACTTCCACAAAACTGAAGACTCAGCCAAGCACCAAAGGAAAGGAGTGGAGTCAAATTGGCTCAGAATTCAGGAGCAGCAGGCAGAAATTCCAGCAGAGCAATTCTCCTAGGAAAACAAAAGGGAATTTCCCTTTGGGTAATTTCTATAGCAATTAGATATGGTGGAATGGGATTTACTTCTGCCTACAGAGGCAGAAAACTTTCCCAGTAAAAACTTTCCCTTTGTTACTTGCAAAGTAATTCCAGAGATTTATTTCGTCATATCTAAAAGTGAAACTTTCTTCAAAAAGTTGCAAGCAGGTGGAAAGAACAGCCTCTGAAGGTCGAGAGATTCAAGGCAAATCGGGGAAGGATTACTTTAGTGAGATGGAAAGATATTCAAAATGATGAAAAAGCAGGGAACTAAAATTTGGCTATAAAATGGTGGAACAGAGTTGGTGGGCCAAATGCTTTAGGTTTTTTAAATGAATGTCACTCTTGTCCTTATCCCTCCTTCCAACTTGTATGGCCTAGATTTTCCTCACCTTATATCGCCTCACTTTCAAGTGGAAGGCTGCAAGGACATGATAAACATCAAGTTAATAATTATACCTTGAACGGAGGAAGGTTAGATGGTGTGGAAGAGCGGAGCGATTTGAGGAGACTTCAGGTTGATAGGACATTGAAAGCAACACCTCAAGCGGATAAAACTATGTTCAGGTTCAGACTGCACTATAAAAAGATTGCTTTTAGAAAATAACATAAAAACATAAGAAATAGGAGCTGGAGTGGGCTTTCTGGACCTTTGCGTCTGCTCCACCATTTAGTAAAATAAAATGGTTGATCTTCTGCTTCAACTGAAGACCTATGCTCCTGAACTTGCCGCGCCCCTAGCCAAGCTGTTCCAGTACAGCTACAACACTGGCATCTACCCGGCTACGTGGAAAACTGCCCAAGTATGCCTTGTACACAAAAAGCAGGACAAATCCAACGTGGCCAATCACCACCCCATCAGTCTACTCTCGATCATCAGTAAAGTAAGGGAAGGGGTCATCAACAGTACTATCAAGCAGCACTGGCTTAGCAATAACCTGCTCGCTGACGCTCAGTTTGGGTTCCGCCAGGGCTCATTGCAGCCTTGGTTCAAACATGAACAAAAGAGCTTAACTCCCGAGGTGAGGTGAGAGTGACTGCCCTTGACATCAAGGCCGCATTTGACTGAGTGTGGCATCAAGGAGCCCCAGCAAAACTGGAGTCGATGGGAATCAGGGGGAAAACTCTCCAATGGTTGGAGTCATACCTAGCGCAAAGGAAGATGGTTGTGGTTGTTGGAGGTTAGTCATCTCAGCTCCAGGACATCACTGCAGGAGTTCCTCAGGGTAGTGTCCTAGACCCAACAATCTTCAGCTGCTTCATCAATGACCTTCCTGCCATCATAAGGTCAGAAGTGGGGATGTTCACTGATGATTGTACAATGTTCAGCAGCATTTGTGCCTCCTCTGATACTGAAGCAGTCCACGTCCAATTGCAGCAAGACCTGGACAATGTCCAGGCTTCGGCTGACAAGTGGCAAGTAACATTCATGCCATAAAAGTGCCAGCAATGACCATCTCTAACAAGAGAGAAGCTAACCAGCACCACCACACCCCACCCCCCCCGCCCCCCCATGATGTTCAATGGCATTAACATCACTGAATTTCCCCACTATCAACATCCTGGGGGTTACCATTGACCAGAAACTGAACCGGACTAGCCATATAAATACTATGGCTACAAGAGCAGGTCAGAGTCTAGGAATCCTGTGATGAGTAACTCACCTCCTGACTGCCCAAAGCCTGTCCACCCTCTACAAGACACAAGTCAGGAGTGTGATAGAATACTCCCCACTTGCCTGGATGAGTGCAGCTCCCACAACACTCAAGAAGCTTGACACCATCCAGGACAAAGCATCCCTCTTGATTGGCACCCCATCCACAAACATTCACTCCTCCCACCACCAATGCACAGTAGCCACAGTGTGTGTCATTTACAAGATGCACTGCAGGAATTCACCCAGGCTCCTTTGGAGCACCTTCCAAACCCACAAACACTTGCATCTAGAAGGACAAGAGCAGCAGATAGATGGGAACACTATCACTTGCTAGTTCCCCTCCAAGTCATTCACCATCGTGACTTGGAAATATATCACCGTTCCTTCACTGTCACTGGGTCAAAATCCTGGATCTCCCTCCCTAACAGCACTGTAGGTGTACCTACACCACATGGACTGCAGTGGTTCAAGAAGGCAGGTCACCACCACCTTCTCAAGGCAACTTGGGATGGGCAATAAATGCTGGCCCAGCCAGCAAAGCCCATATTCCGTGAATGAATAAAAAAAAACTCCCCCTCCCTGCTTCCTCCCCAGGTCATTTAATTGCTTTAGAAACCAAAATCTATTGACCTTCTTCTTGAATATACTCAATCACCTGATCATCCATAACTCTCTGGGTTAGAGAACTCCAAAGATTCACAGTCTTTTGAGTGAAGAAATTTCTTCTCACATCAGTCTTAAATGATCAATCTCTCACTCTGCGGCTGTGACCCTGTGTTCTAGCTTACCCAGCCAACAGAAGTATTTTCTCAGCATCTAGCCCCTTAAGAATTTTATATATTTCAGTGAGATCACCTCTCATTCTTCTAAACTCCAAGCCTAGTCTACACATCTCTCCTCATGTAATAACACCCTCATCACAGGAACTAGTCCAGTGAACCTTTGTTATACTCCCTCTAAGGCAAGTATGTTCTTTCTCAGGTAAGGAGACAAAACCATACATGATGCTCCAGTTGTGGTCTCACCATTGTCCTGTATAATTATAGTTGAGTTGCCACTCGTCAAAGGTTGGCTTGGAATCTCCATGAGTTGAAGATTAACCTTCAGGACACCGTGGTGTGTAATCATGTAGAAAAAACATTGGGACATTTAAAAAAAATGTTTATTTTTTTGTCATTTTCTTTGAAGATTTCTCTTCACCCGATATAAAGATATTGAAAATAGGGAAAAAAAGGCTACTGGCTGACAGTCAAGCATCATCCAATCGGTGTTGGAAGGCAGTGTGTCACATGGATGAATGAGTTGGCTCACTAATGGCTGGAGCATGAGGCAAGTCACGTGATGAAACCTCCAGGAATACATTTAATCACAGCTGGTAACGCTAAATTGTAGTAAGACCTTTTATACTCTTCTACTCCAGTCCCATTTGTAACAAAGGGACAGAATAAATTTTCCACCCCAGTGCTTGCCGATGCTCAGGTCTCTCCCCCGTACCCTCTTCCCTCTCTCACTTCCTGGCTATGTGTTACAAGTGGCTGAAGTTCTGATGTGGGAAACAGTCAGATTTTCAGCAGAGTGCACTATCACAGTCCATGCTTTATGCTGTTTCCTCCCCCCCACCCACATCACCCTGCACCCTTCACCCACCCCCACCATTTTTCCCTGGTTTAGGTTGATTTAAAAATGGTTAAATTTCTAAGTTCTTCCAGTTCTAATGATAGACCACTGAGCTGAAACGCTAACATATATGGGAGTGATATCCAGGCCAGGCCAGGCAATGATGCCACAATTGATCAACCGCTTGGGTTTTTATGATATTCCAGCAGCTTTTCAAGTCACTTCCCCTAATACTAACCCCCAATGACCAGGTCAATTGAACACAATTGGAAAACCTGCATAGTGGAATTCAAACTCACAACCTCTGAGTTGTTACAACCCATATTTACACAAAAGCAAATTACTACGGCTGCTGATAGCCTGAAATATAAGCAGAAAATGCTGGACACACTCAGCCGGTCGGGCTGCATCTGTGGAGAAAGACACAGAGTCAACCATTTAAGTCGATGACCTTTCATCAGAACTGGTAAAAATTAGAAATGTAACAGACTTTAAGCAGGTACCCAGGGGTGGGGAAAGATAGGTGCGGATGGAGAAGACGAAAGTACAAAAGAGGACGTCGGTGATAGGATGAAGTCAGCAGAAATTAAATGACAATAGAGATGATGGTACAAGGCAAACAGAGATGGTTATGGGACAAGTAAAGGAAGGGAAGATAGGTCCAGGGAAGATGTAAATGGGTAAAGCACCTGCCGCCCATAAAAGAGAGCAGTGGTTATGATCTGAAATTGTTAAACTCGATGTTGTGTCTGGAAGGCTGTAAAGTACCTAATCAAAAGATGAGGTGATGTTCCTCAAGCTTCCATTGAACTTCATTGGGGCAGTGGAAGAGGCCGAGGACAGAGCGGTCAGAGTGGGAGAAGGATGGAGGATTATTCTCACTCAGAAGGAGTGATTGACCAATTCAATAACCATTTCCCCTTGACATTCAACGGCATTACCATTACTGAATCCCTCACTATCAGCATCCTTGAGGGGTTTACTATTAGTTGTATTGTCACAGCTGATCACCATGTTGTGTTATGCTGCCATCGTTGTGGTGTCTCAATTATGACATCTTGAGATTTGTATGTTTAAACATGAACCTTTATTGTTAATTTTTAACCATGTACAGATCCCAGTTATTGTCATGCATGGTGCTGCTATCTCCATACAGGTAGGTTGCTTCTAGAGTGTTCTTGCTGAGACTATTACCATGCGACTCTTTGCATCACACCATGGGCAGTGCTATTTTCCAGTCCCGCATTAACCCTTGCCCTGCTGAGCAGCTTTACATTACAATGGCATGCAGATACATACTACAACACTATTGGTCAGAAACTTAACTGGACCAGCAATATAAACATTGTGGCTACAAAAGCAGGTCAGAGGTTGGGAATTTTACAGAAGGTAACTCACCTCCTGACTCCCCAAAGCCTGCCCACTATCTACAAGGCAAAAGTCAGGAGTGGGATGGAATACTCTCCACTTGCCTGGATGAGTGCAGTTCCAACAATATCTAAGAGGAGGTTGATACCATTCAAGGCAAAGCAGCCCATTTGACTAGTATCCCATTCACCACCTTAAACATTCAGTCCCTCCAGCACTGACGCAGAGTGGCAGCAGTGTGTACCAAGTACAAGATACACTGCAGCAACTTGCCAAAGATCTTTCGCTAGCAACTTCTAATCCTGTGGCTTCTACTACCTAGGAGGACAAGGGCAGCAGGCACATTGGAACACCATCACCTGGAAGTTCCCCTCCAATCCACACACCATCCTGACTTGGGAATATATCGCAGTTCCTTCACTGTCGCTGGGTCAAAATCCTGGAAACTCCTTCCTTAACAGCACTGCGGGTGTACCTACACCACATGGACTTCAGCGGTTCAAGAAGGCAGCTCACCACCACTCCTCAAGGGTAATTAGGAATGGACAATAAACGTTGGCCTAGCCAGTGACCTTCACATCCCAAGAACGAATAAAAAAAGAATTCAAATAACAGTTCGCTGACACTGTTTGTTTGTTACTGACCTCAAAATGAGGCCCATTTTATACAGACTACTAGCTGTTTGGAGGGCGACCTGCCCCAGATGAAAAGCTTATGTCCTTCCATGATTTGAGAATGTAATCAGGCTTTTGCTAGAGAACAATGTTGTCTCAAAGATTCTTGATTCACTTTGAATCATGAAAGATTTTGTAGTGATCCTGGATTTGTTGAGGGACATATGACAGTCAGACACACCAAAAGGTTGGAGAGAAACCTTTTTACAGTACTTGGATAATAAAGATTGTCACCCTCCATGTTTGGAATGGACGGTATGATTTTTGAATGGGTGGTCTGGAAATTCCCACAACAATTTGACTTATCGGCTCTCTCCTGCACACTAAGATGCAGAGGAGTTTGGTTTTAAGAACTTTTCTTTCAAAGAATTTTCATCAGCAGCCAAGTGCCACCAGAACTGGAGTCATATCCTGAACCCCCTACTCTGTCCCCTTGCGCCCCCACCACCACTCCTAGATTGGGGCATGGTAAAAGTGGTAACTCCAAATATGAAACTACAGGGTATGTTTAGAAAGATGAGTACTAAACTGAGTTTTTAGAAGAGTTAAAGTGAAAATAAATCAACAGGATGCCTCCTGTCTCTTAAATCTGGTAGATAATCACACTTTTCAGAGATGCTATCTCAAATGGAGCACACAGATGGCTACCTAAGGTTGGTGTGTGTCACCACATCCTTGCTGAAATGTCAGCTTGGGTTTTTCCATTGCTTTTGGATGGTCTTACTTAACAGGCAAAATTATGGCTAGGAAGGCACATTGACTGACGACAAACAATGCGCCTGGCTTCACTATTGACGGGCAGGGTCTCGAGGGGTCCCTGGGCGCCCAGGGCAGGCAACGAACCCAGTGAGACTGGGGATGTGGAGGTCCTGCCGATCTTAGCAACAGGGCCTCGTTTAAATAAAAGTAATGTTGATGCTGCTCCAACATTGGAATGGGCCGGGATGGCTGCTCGGCCAGTGGGCAGGAGGCAGTGGTAACCTGAGGGCTGGAGGCCACAAGTGGGGGGGCCCATGTGAATAGTTCCTGACAATCAGTGTGGCTGGCGAAAACAATTACAAGAATCAGTCAAGATTGGGTTAACAAGGGGACAAGCCGGGAAGGAAGCAGGATCAGTAGGGCTAGTCGATTCCTACTTATTTTAAGTACATCCCCACACCACCCCCCGCTACCCTGGTTTCTGCAAGGTGGGGGCAGTTAAAATCAGGGGCACTTAGTAAGGTGAACGCTGAAGCTCTTTCTGCTTGTTGTTGCTGAGTTTCCTAGTGAAGGACAACAATGTTGGGACAGTGAAGTTACTCCCTCTCTGTTTTGTGAAAGACCATTTATGCCATTTCTCAAGGATCTTCTGCCAAGGTTAGTAGTGAGCCTCTATGGAAAAACAAGTCTTAAATGTCAGTCTGTTTTTATGTCCACCACCCCTCTTTGTTCGTCAGGGACCAGGTCATATTTGAACAAAAGTCACATTCAGTATTTGTCTTTGATGTGTGCCCCATCTCATTCTTGCGTTGATTATGTGTTTTGTCTTTAATATAATGGTTGCCCCTCTTAGATTTTTTACCTTCCTTTCTCCTCCTGAACTCTTTTGGATTATGGTAGAACACAGGCCAGAATTTTCTAGCCCTGCCACAACGTGATGCCTCGCGGAGAATGAGGTGAGCCATTCAAACGTTCATTGACTTTGGCGGGAACAGAAGATCCCCCTGGCGGGAGGGGCCGGAAAATTCTGGCCATGGTTCCATAGGCACCATCCAACTCTCTAGTGCCTTGCTTGAGTGATCATTCTTTGCCTGCAGGCCTGGCTCAAACCCACCTTCCTTGCAAGCGTTCCATCAGACGGACAACATGGCTGAGCCGATTGAAGTATTTGAGATGATTGAAGGATTTGATAGGGCAGATATAGAGGAACCATGTCCTCTGAATTGGGAGCCTCAACCAAGGGCGCAAAACCTTAGACTAGTGCAAGGCCTTTCAGGGATGATGTCAGAAGGCGTACAAGGGATGGTGGAATCTGGAATTCTCTTACCCATAAAGGGGTAAAGGACCAATTGCAAATTTCAAAGTTATAATTGATAGATTTTTACTAGGTAAGGGTATTAAGAGTCAAGGAAGCGGGTAGATGGGTTTTCAGAAACAAATGGCCATGATTTAACCGATGGAAGAACAGGTTTGAGGGACTGAATGGTCATCTACTGTTCCTATGCTACTATGAAAGCAGAAACCCGGGCTGAATTTGTTTCTCTCCTTAGCAAAATAGTGCTTTAGGCCAGATTACTCAGCACAGATTGCAGATAACCTGGTACTTTACATTGTGCATCATTTTATGCATTTCTATTGCTCTTTTGAAATTTGTTCAAAGATAAGCCCTCTCAACCCCCGCTCCTACCTGGAACTTGCTGGTGGGCGCACCTGTTACCCCGAGCTCTCAATCTATGATGTGATCTGCCGAACTAAATCTGGCCAACAATACAAAGCCTCATGTTTCCTGTTTGGTACTTTGCACTGACTGCAGAGCCTTTGTTTCTGTTATTCTATCCATATTGTGTTCGAAGTTCTTAAAATGACAAAAATAACCAGCTTTGAAAGAACAAGCAAGCTGAACTGAAAGACTGCTTTACTAACCTCAGCAGCTGTGTGGCTGTTTTCCACTGCAACTTTACTCAAATAATTCAGAAGGGTCAAACACATAACCTTAGTTGAACAATTGGAAGAACATCTCATTGATTGCTCATACAGAAAAAAACTGCAGAATGTACTTAGCCTTGAGGCAGCTGAACAAAATGTACTGACAGGTCATGCAAATGATTTTATCTCACCCACTAGATCCACCATTTCTTTTTTCTGTGCATCATATCCATAACCAAGAGGATGTGATCAATTACAAGCACTCCTAAAGGAATGTTTGGCATGAAGAAGGGGAAACAAATTCCTGGTGGTAATTTGAATGATGGTGGACATGTGGGAGCTCCAGTGGAGGAGGTATGGAGGCTCCAGTGGAGGAGATATGGAGGCTCCAGTGGAGGAGATATGGAGGCTCCAGTGGAGGAGATATGGAGGCTCCAGTGGAGGAGATATGGAGGCTCCAGTGGAGGAGATATGGAGGCTCCAGTGGAGGAGGTATGGAGGCCCCGGTGGAGGGGAAATGGAGGCCCCGGTGGAGGAGATATGGAGGCCCCAGTGGAGGAGGTATGGAGGCCCCGGTGGAGGAGATATGGAGGCCCCGGTGGAGGAGATATGGAGGCTCCAGTGGAGGAGAAATGGGGGATCCAGTGGAGGAGATATGGAGGATCCAGTGGAGGAGGTATGGAGGCCACGGTGGAGGAGATATGGAGGATCCAGTGGAGGAGGTATGGAGGATCCAGTGGAGGAGAAATGGGGGATCCAGTGGAGGAGGTATGGAGGCTCCAGTGGAGGAGATATGGAGGCTCCAGTGGAGGAGGTATGGAGGATCCAGTGGAGGAGATATGGAGGCTCCAATGGAGGAGATATGGAGGCTCCAGTGGAGGAGGTATGGAGGATCCAGTGGAGGAGGTATGGAGGCTCCAGTGGAGGAGATATGGAGGCTCCAGTGGAGGAGATATGGAGGCTCCAGTGGAGGAGATATGGAGGCTCCAGTGGAGGAGGTATGGAGGCTCCAGTGGAGGAGATATGGAGGCTCCAGTGGAGGAGATATGGAGGCTCCAGTGGAGGAGATATGGAGGCTCCAGTGGAGGAGGTATGGAGGATCCAGTGGAGGAGATATGGAGGATCTAGTGGAGGAGATATGGAGGCTCCAGTGGAGGAGATATGGAGGCTCCAGTGGAGGAGGTATGGAGGATCCAGTGGAGGAGATATGGAGGCTCCAGTGGAGGAGATATGGAGGCTCCAGTGGAGGAGGTATGGAGGCCCCGGTGGAGGAGAAATGGAGGCCCCGGTGGAGGAGATATGGAGGCCCCAGTGGAGGAGGTATGGAGGCCCCGGTGGAGGAGATATGGAGGCCCCGGTGGAGGAGATATGGAGGCTCCAGTGGAGGAGAAATGGGGGATCCAGTGGAGGAGATATGGAGGATCCAGTGGAGGAGGTATGGAGGCCCCGGTGGAGGAGATATGGAGGATCCAGTGGAGGAGGTATGGAGGATCCAGTGGAGGAGAAATGGGGGATCCAGTGGAGGAGGTATGGAGGCTCCAGTGGAGGAGATATGGAGGCTCCAGTGGAGGAGGTATGGAGGATCCAGTGGAGGAGATATGGAGGATCCAGTGGAGGAGATATGGAGGCTCCAGTGGAGGAGGTATGGAGGCTCCAGTGGAGGAGATATGGAGGCTCCAGTGGAGGAGATATGGAGGCTCCAGTGGAGGAGATATGGAGGCTCCAGTGGAGGAGATATGGAGGCTCCAGTGGAGGAGGTATGGAGGCCCCGGTGGAGGGGAAATGGAGGCCCCGGTGGAGGAGATATGGAGGCCCCAGTGGAGGAGGTATGGAGGCCCCGGTGGAGGAGATATGGAGGCCCCGGTGGAGGAGATATGGAGGCTCCAGTGGAGGAGAAATGGGGGATCCAGTGGAGGAGATATGGAGGATCCAGTGGAGGAGGTATGGAGGCCACGGTGGAGGAGATATGGAGGATCCAGTGGAGGAGGTATGGAGGATCCAGTGGAGGAGAAATGGGGGATCCAGTGGAGGAGGTATGGAGGCTCCAGTGGAGGAGATATGGAGGCTCCAGTGGAGGAGGTATGGAGGATCCAGTGGAGGAGATATGGAGGCTCCAATGGAGGAGATATGGAGGCTCCAGTGGAGGAGGTATGGAGGATCCAGTGGAGGAGGTATGGAGGCTCCAGTGGAGGAGATATGGAGGCTCCAGTGGAGGAGATATGGAGGCTCCAGTGGAGGAGGTATGGAGGATCCAGTGGAGGAGGTATGGAGGCTCCAGTGGAGGAGATATGGAGGCTCCAGTGGAGGAGATATGGAGGCTCCAGTGGAGGAGATATGGAGGCTCCAGTGGAGGAGGTATGGAGGCTCCAGTGGAGGAGATATGGAGGCTCCAGTGGAGGAGATATGGAGGCTCCAGTGGAGGAGATATGGAGGCTCCAGTGGAGGAGGTATGGAGGATCCAGTGGAGGAGATATGGAGGCTCCAGTGGAGGAGATATGGAGGCTCCAGTGGAGGAGGTATGGAGGCCCCGGTGGAGGAGAAATGGAGGCCCCGGTGGAGGAGATATGGAGGCCCCAGTGGAGGAGGTATGGAGGCCCCGGTGGAGGAGATATGGAGGCCCCGGTGGAGGAGACATGGAGGCTCCAGTGGAGGAGAAATGGGGGATCCAGTGGAGGAGATATGGAGGATCCAGTGGAGGAGGTATGGAGGCCCCGGTGGAGGAGATATGGAGGATCCAGTGGAGGAGGTATGGAGGATCCAGTGGAGGAGAAATGGGGGATCCAGTGGAGGAGGTATGGAGGCTCCAGTGGAGGAGATATGGAGGATCCAGTGGAGGAGATATGGAGGCTCCAGTGGAGGAGGTATGGAGGATCCAGTGGAGGAGATATGGAGGCTCCAGTGGAGGAGATATGGAGGCCCCAGTGGAGGAGAAATGGGGGATCCAGTGGAGGAGATATGGAGGCTCCAGTGGAGGAGATATGGAGGATCCAGTGGAGGAGATATGGAGGCTCCAGTGGAGGAGATATGGAGGCTCCAGTGGAGGAGGGATGGAGGATCCAGTGGAGGAGATATGGAGGCTCCAGTGGAGGAGATATGGAGGATCCAGTGGAGGAGATATGGAGGCTCCAGTGGAGGAGATATGGAGGCTCCAGTGGAGGAGGTATGGAGGATCCAGTGGAGGAGATATGGAGGCTCCAGTGGAGGAGATATGGAGGCTCCAGTGGAGGAGAAATGGGGGATCCAGTGGAGGAGATATGGAGGCTCCAGTGGAGGAGGTATGGAGGATCCAGTGGAGGAGGTATGGAGGATCCAGTGGAGGAGGTATGGAGGCTCCAGTGGAGGAGATATGGAGGATCCAGTGGAGGAGGTATGGAGGCCCCGGTGGAGGAGATATGGAGGCTCCAGTGGAGGAGAAATGGGGGATCCAGTGGAGGAGATATGGAGGATCCAGTGGAGGATATATGGAGGCCCCAGTGGAGGAGATATGGAGGCCCCAGTGGAGGAGAAATGGGGGATCCAGTGGAGGAGATATGGAGGATCCAGTGGAGGAGGTATGGAGGCCCCGGTGGAGGAGAAATGGAGGCTCCAGTGGAGGAGATATGGAGGCTCCAGTGGAGGAGATATGGAGGCTCCAGTGGAGGAGATATGGAGGCTCCAGTGGAGGAGATATGGAGGATCCAGTGGAGGAGGTATGGAGGCCCCGGTGGAGGAGAAATGGGGGATCCAGTGGAGGAGGTATGGAGGCCCCGGTGGAGGAGGTATGGAGGCCCCGCTGGAGGAGATATGGAGGCCCCGGTGGAGGAGGTATGGAGGATCCAGTGAAGGAGATATGGAGGATCCAGTGGAGGAGGTATGGAGGGCCCAGTGGAGGAGATATGGAGGCTCCAGTGGAGGAGATATGGAGGCCCCGGTGGAGGAGATATGGAGGCTCCAGTGGAGGAGGTATGGAGGATCCAGTGGAGGAGATATGGAGGCTCCAGTGGAGGAGGTATGGAGGTTCCAGTGGAGGAGAAATGGAGGATCCAGTGGAGGAGGTATGGAGGCCCCGGTGCAGGAGAAATGGAGGCTCCAGTGGAGGAGATATGGAGGCTCCAGTGGAGGAGATATGGAGGCTCCAGTGGAGGAGATATGGAGGCTCCAGTGGAGGAGATATGGAGGATCCAGTGGAGGAGGTATGGAGGCCCCGGTGGAGGAGATATGGAGGCTCCAGTGGAGGAGATATGGAGGATCCAGTGGAGGAGATATGGAGGGTCCAGTGGAGGAGAAATGGGGGATCCAGTGGAGGAGATATGGAGGCTCCAGTGGAGGAGAAATGGGGGATCCGGTGGAGGAGAAATTGAGGCCCCAGTGGAGGAGGTATGGAGGCTCCAGTGGAGGAGATATGGAGACTCCGGTGGAGGAGATATGGAGGCTCCATTGGAGGAGATATGGAGGCTCCAGTGGAGGGGAAATGGGGGATCCAGTGGAGGAGGTATGGAGGCTCCAGTGGAGGAGATATGGAGGCTCCAGTGGAGGAGGTATGGAGGATCCAGTGGAGGAGATATGGAGGCTCCAGTGGAGGAGATATGGAGGCTCCAGTGGAGGAGGTATGGAGGATCCAGTGGAGGAGATATGGAGGCTCCAGTGGAGGAGATATGGAGGCTCCAGTGGAGGAGTTATGGAGGATCCAGTGGAGGAGATATGGAGGCTCCAGTGGAGGAGATATGGAGGCCCCAGTGGAGGAGAAATGGGGGATCCAGTGGAGGAGATATGGAGGCTCCAGTGGAGGAGATATGGAGGATCCAGTGGAGGAGATATGGAGGCTCCAGTGGAGGAGATATGGAGGCTCCAGTGGAGGAGGTATGGAGGATCCAGTGGAGGAGATATGGAGGCTCCAGTGGAGGAGATATGGAGGCTCCAGTGGAGGAGATATGGAGGCTCCTGTGGAGGAGGTATGGAGGATCCAGTGGAGGAGATATGGAGGCTCCAGTGGAGGAGATATGGAGGCTCCAGTGGAGGAGAAATGGGGGATCCAGTGGAGGAGATATGGAGGCTCCAGTGGAGGAGGTATGGAGGATCCAGTGGAGGAGGTATGGAGGATCCAGTGGAGGAGGTATGGAGGCCCCAGTGGAGGAGGTATGGAGGCTCCAGTGGAGGAGATATGGAGGATCCAGTGGAGGAGGTATGGAGGCCCCGGTGGAGGCGATATGGAGGCTCTAGTGGAGGAGAAATGGGTGATCCAGTGGAGGAGATATGGAGGATCCAGTGGAGGAGATATGGAGGATCCAGTGGAGGAGATATGGAGGCCCCAGTGGAGGAGATATGGAGGCTCCAGTGGAGGAGAAATGGGGGATCCAGTGGAGGAGATATGGAGGATCCAGTGGAGGAGGTATGGAGGATCCAGTGGAGGAGATATGGAGGCTCCAGTGGAGGAGGTATGGAGGATCCAGTGGAGGAGAAATGGAGGATCCAGTGGAGGAGGTATGGAGGCCCCGGTGGAGGAGAAATGGAGGCTCCAGTGGAGGAGATATGGAGGCTCCAGTGGAGGAGATATGGAGGCTCCAGTGGAGGAGATATGGAGGCTCCAGTGGAGGAGATATGGAGGATCCAGTGGAGGAGGTATGGAGGCCCCGGTGGAGGAGATATGGAGGCTCCAGTGGAGGAGATATGGAGGATCCAGTGGAGGAGATATGGAGGCTCCAGTGGAGGAGAAATGGGGGATCCAGTGGAGGAGATATGGAGGCTCCAGTGGAGGAGAAATGGGGGATCCGGTGGAGGAGAAATTGAGGCCCCAGTGGAGGAGGTATGGAGGCTCCAGTGGAGGAGATATGGAGACTCCAGTGGAGGAGATATGGAGGCTCCAGTGGAGGAGATATGGAGGCTCCAGTGGAGGGGAAATGGGGGATCCAGTGGAGGAGGTATGGAGGCTCCAGTGGAGGAGATATGGAGGCTCCAGTGGAGGAGGTATGGAGGATCCAGTGGAGGAGATATGGAGGCTCCAGTGAAGGAGATATGGAGGCTCCAGTGGAGGAGGTATGGAGGATCCAGTGGAGGAGATATGGAGGCTCCAGTGGAGGAGATATGGAGGCTCCAGTGGAGGAGATATGGAGGCTCCAGTGGAGGAGATATGGAGGCTCCAGTGGAGGAGGTATGGAGGATCCAGTGGAGGAGATATGGAGGCTCCAGTGGAGGAGATATGGAGGCTCCAGTGGAGGAGAAATGGGGGATCCAGTGGAGGAGATATGGAGGCTCCAGTGGAGGAGGTATGGAGGATCCAGTGGAGGAGGTATGGAGGATCCAGTGGAGGAGGTATGGAGGCCCCAGTGGAGGAGGTATGGAGGCTCCAGTGGAGGAGATATGGAGGATCCAGTGGAGGAGGTATGGAGGCCCCGGTGGAGGCGATATGGAGGCTCTAGTGGAGGAGAAATGGGTGATCCAGTGGAGGAGATATGGAGGATCCAGTGGAGGAGATATGGAGGATCCAGTGGAGGAGATATGGAGGCCCCAGTGGAGGAGATATGGAGGCTCCAGTGGAGGAGAAATGGGGGATCCAGTGGAGGAGATATGGAGGATCCAGTGGAGGAGGTATGGAGGCCCCGGTGGAGGAGAAATGGAGGCTCCAGTGGAGGAGATATGGAGGCTCCAGTGGAGGAGGTATGGAGGCCCCGGTGGAGGAGATATGGAGGCTCCAGTGGAGGAGATTTGGAGGATCCAGTGGAGGAGGTATGGAGGCCCCGGTGGAGGAGGTATGGGGGATCCAGTGGAGGAGGTATGGAGGCTCCAGTGGAGGAGGTATGGAGGATCCAGTGGAGGAGATATGGAGGCTCCAGTGGAGGAGAAATGGGGGATCCAGTGGAGGAGATATGGAGGCTCCAGTGGAGGAGGTATGGAGGATCCAGTGGAGGAGGTATGGAGGATCCAGTGGAGGAGGTATGGAGGCCCCAGTGGAGGAGATATGGAGGATCCAGTGGAGGAGATATGGAGGCCCCAGTGGAGGAGGTATGGAGGCTCCAGTGGAGGAGATATGGAGGATCCAGTGGAGGAGGTATGGAGGCCCCGGTGGAGGCGATATGGAGGCTCTAGTGGAGGAGAAATGGGTGATCCAGTGGAGGAGATAAGGAGGATCCAGTGGAGGAGATATGGAGGATCCAGTGGAGGAGATATGGAGGCCCCAGTGGAGGAGATATGGAGGCTCCAGTGGAGGAGAAATGGGGGATCCAGTGGAGGAGATATGGAGGATCCAGTGGAGGAGGTATGGAGGCCCCGGTGGAGGAGAAATGGAGGCTCCAGTGGAGGAGATATGGAGGCTCCAGTGGAGGAGATATGGAGGCTCCAGTGGAGGTGATATGGAGGCTCCAGTGGAGGAGATATGGAGGATCCAGTGGAGGAGGTATGGAGGCCCCGGTGGAGGAGAAATGGGGGATCCAGTGGAGGAGGTATGGAGGCTCCAGTGGAGGAGATATGGAGGCTCCAGTGGAGGAGAAATGGGGGATCCAGTGGAGGAGATATGGAGGATCCAGTGGAGGAGGTATGGAGGCCCCGGTGGAGGAGATATGGAGGCTCCAGTGGAGGAGATATGGAGGATCCAGTGGAGGAGGTATGGAGGCCCCGGTGGAGGAGGTATGGGGGATCCAGTGGAGGAGGTATGGAGGCTCCAGTGGAGGAGGTATGGAGGCTCCAGTGGAGGAGAAATGGGGGATCCAGTGGAGGAGATATGGAGGCTCCAGTGGAGGAGGTATGGAGGATCCAGTGGAGGAGAAATGGGGGATCCAGTGGAGGAGATATCGAGGGCTCAATGGAAAAGATTTAGAAAGTCCAATGCAGGGGATATTGGAGCTGCAGTGGACCCCACCACACCATTCGACAAAGAGCAGGGGAGTTCTCCCTGGGGTTCTGGCCAATATTGTTCCTCAATGAAGTTCACTAAGGCATGAAAATAAAAGCAAAATACTGTAGATGCTGAAAATCTGAAACAAAAACAGAAAGTGCTGGAAAAACTCAGCAGGTCTGGCAGCCTCTGTGGAGAGAGAAAGAGTTAATCGAAGAAGGGTCATTGTGGACTCAAAATGTTAACTCTGTTTCTCTCCCCACAGACACTGCCAGACCTGCTGAGTTTTTTTTTCCAGCACTTTCTGTTTTTATTTCACTAAAACATGAAGCTGGTCAGTTATCTCATTGCTGTTGGTGGGACACAAGCTGTTTGCAAATTGCCTGCCATGTTTTCTACATCATAGCAGTGACTAGGCCTCAGAATGACTTCAGTGGTTGAAAAGTGCTTTGGATGGCCTGAGGACGTGAAAGGCGCTACACAAATAATGGGCAGGATTTTCCGGCTGACGTGCGTGTGGTGGAGCCCGCTCGTCAGCGCATAAAATGTCACACGAGTGTCCCGGCATCGGCGCGCAGCATCACGATATTTCAGTGGGTGGGCGCGCTCAGTTCACCAGCCATTAATTAAAGGGCTCCTTAAGGCCCTTAACTTGCCAATTGTCCAGGATTTTGAGGGGCCCCTGCGAACTTCCGGTCAGTGCACGGGCCCAACGGGCAGGCGGGTAGGAGATTAAGAAAACTCATGCACTGGCGGGATATGTGGACTCAGAGGGGTTGTTCATGTTTTACATAAAGTTATAATTAATGAAGGTGTTTAAAAATTGCCTGTGTAATTGTTAGTAGTTCTCATCAATGTCCAAGAGCTTTTTGTGTACTTTGAAACCAGTCTGCAGACAGGAATCTTTATCGGGCCTGCAGCTTTCCGGAGGCCTCCATTTAGCCTGGGTATGGGTTCTGACCTCTCCACTGGAGGCAGATCCTCTGAGGAGGAAGGGAGGGATAGAATGAGGAGGAGGCCAGGACTGGACAATCAGCCTCCAGGGGAGCCACCTTTGGGAGTACAGGCACAGGCACAAGGGGCGCAGGGCCAAGAGGTTGTCCAAGGTGGAAGGGGCCACAGAAGACACCACTATCCTGCTGCCAGGGTTTACAGGCGGTGAAGCAGCTACCTCAATATGTCTGAGGTGCAGTGGCGAAGGAGGCTCCGACTGTTAAGGGAGACAGTCGACTTATCTGTCAGGTGATTGGCCCTGAGATCTCCCCTAACTGTGTGTATGGACACCCCATGCCAGCGGCTCTGAAGCTCACAGTTGCCCTCCACTTCTATACCTCCGGCTTGTTCCAGGGCTCGGTGGGTGATCTTTGTGGTGTCTCCCAATCAGCTGTCCACACTTGTGTCAATCAGGTCACAGATGCTTTGTTCAGACGGGCATTGACCTTCATCCACTTCCGCTGGGACCAGGCAAGTCAGACACAGCGAGTCAGAGGCTTTGCGGCCAATGCTGGCTTCCCCCATGTCCAGGGTGCTATAGACTGTACACATGTGGCCATCAAGGCGCCAGCAGGTGAGCCCGGTGCCTTCGTCAACAGGAAGGGCTTCCACTCCATGAACGTGCAGATAGTGTGTGATCACAGGATGCTGATTCTACAAGTCTGTGCAAGGTACCCAGGCAGCTCCCACGTTGCCTACATCCTCAGACACTCCCAGGTGCCGGGGCTCTTCAGTGCTCCAGCCCAGCTGGATGGATGGCTGCTGGGTGACAAGGGCTATCTCCTCAGAAGGGGGCTCATGACACCTCTCCACCATCCAAGAACAGAAGCTGAGCAGTGCTACAATAGGAGTCACGGCACCACAAGGGCTGTGATGGAGAGAGCCATCGGTCTTCTCAAGATGCGCTTCTGTTGCCTGGACTGCTCAGGGGGCGCACTCCAGTACCCCCCAGATCATGTCTCTGTGATAGTGGCAGCATGCTGCGCCCTGCACAATCTAGCGCTGGAAAGGGGGGATGCAGTTGACGATGAAGACCTTGACGCAGTGGATGAGGCTGCACATGATGAATCCAGCAGTGGCTCAGAGGATGAGGAAGCACAGGGCGATGATGAGGGGCAGCACGCTGACCCGCTACTACACCGAGGAGGCAGGGACACCCGGGACACTTTAATCCAAAGAACCTTCAGCTAGCTTCACACACATGGATCAGCAGGAGCAGCATTGCCTGGCGCTTCCACACGTGGCACTTAGGTTCTACATCTCTCACCTCATCAGCTGCAACTAAGGGCTTAGTACAGAAACATCAATGTCCACTCAAACACTCATGATAAATATGTGAAAAAGAAAAAAGTACCACAATGAAAAGATGCTCAGCTATGGTAACAAAGGTGGACTTTACTGTGTCCAAAATTGAAGCCCACATGATTATTTCACAATGACAGAAAAATGGCCAACACAAAATCACCTGGGACATACTCGGGGAGTGCCTGACGCGCCTTATGGTTATGTGTGCAGGTGCTATGTCTTGGTGCCGGCCCATCGCTGGGAGTGGCTTGTGAGACAGCCTGCTGACTCTGCTGTCCTGTTGGCCTCGATGACCTTGGTGGGTGTCCTCTGACCCGTGGAGCCTGTGCTGGCCCCGCCTGGGAGGGAGTGGCCAGTTCCAGTACTGACAGCTCCCCAGTTGTCGCAGCCTCAACGGATGCAACGGTCACTGGCAGAGGGGCGGAGGAGCTGCTGCCCTCATCCGGAGCGCCCTGAGAGGAGCTCACGGCGACGACAGGCAGCTGCTGCGCTGACGTGAGGTCACATTGGACCTCCCTGCTCACCGCAGATGCATGGGCACCGAGTGCCGACGCTTGGTGTCCATAACATCTCCCACATTGGGAATGACCCCCTATGGCCAGTACCGCTGTGAGGGCTTGCAGGTCAGAGCGTAACCCAATCATATTTTGGTCCATTCGGTGGAAGCCCCTCTCTCTGAGAGTTGCCAATCTCTCACTGAAGGAATCCTGAAGCTCTGCCCTGAGGGCGGTATCTTCATGTGCCCTCTGCCTAGACTCCTCCATCACAGGGATCAACTGAAGCACACCCTCAAGCAACCCTGCCTGATGCAAACGCACTTCCTGCCGCCTGTCCTGCAGCTGCTGCAATGGGGACAACACCTGAGGCACATCATCAGTGCCGGACTCAGCATGTGCCTCGTCCCCTGCAGCCCTCTGACTGCTGGAGCCATCAACCATCTCTGTCCCTACCATCTCCTCCAGCGATCGTGATGTGCCCTCTCCACCGGGACACTAGCCGATGGTAAAGTCCCCACCGAGGTGTGTCTGCGCTGGTGCCTGGCTGGCTGAAATGATGTGCCGCAAGTTGCATATGTTGCCCTTCAGGTGTAGAGTGGGCGCTGCAGTGTGGAAGTGTGGGTCGCTTTGGTGGTGATGCTGAAATTAACGAAAAGGACAGTGCATCAGTTAGCGCACATTCAGTTCAACCTTTCATCCCTTTCCCCCCCAGCCTCATAAGTCGCTCCCCCTTAAAGACCCTAAGGAGAAGAACATTGGTGAGGTGGAAATGAGTCAAGATGAGCCCCAAGCATTAACCGCACATGCAAACAGGCTGGTCAGATGGCCTCAGGAATGCCACATGGCATGTTATGAACCATAGGAGTGGGAAGAGTGCAGAGGTACCTGACCTGGATGCATTGTGGCCTGGATAGTTGCAGGGCTGAGGAAACATCGCAAACAGTAGTGACATTTGCCGTGGATCACAGGAGATTGAGAGGTCACATTATTGGCCTTCATTCCGTAAGGAGGGGCATAGACCGGGTGGGCAGAAGGCAACATTTCCCATTGGAGCAGGGATGAGTAACGTGGTGGCATTCATCTAAGTTGAGTGCCATGAGGTTCACAGCTGAGGCGCTAAGGATCTTTTGGACAAAGTAATGTGGGACGCACTGGCTGAAAGGGTGCTGGAGGTCCCAAGCCCCCTCAGATGGAATAAGTCTTTGGCTGTGCAGCAGCGATCCAATGGCACGTTAGACCATGGCGATAGTGATCACAAATGGGATGAGGTGACTTTGGAAAGTGATGGAAACGCGATTCCTCAAGGGATTGAGGGTCCCTCCTGTATGACCCACACATCAGAATGTCTCAGTCTGTGAATGAGCATTGTTGCAGCGTTAACGATTGCAGCAACCATCAGTGGTTTGGATGGTGGGCAGACAGAGTGGATGAGACCCAAATACCTGCCTGCTGGACCCTAGCCTCACCATCCCCGGCCGCCCTGGCCTCCTGCCTCCTCCTCTGGTCCTCGAAGGGTGTGAGGTGCTGCAGGAGGGCGCACGCACCTCCAGTCCTCTGGCGCTCCAGGGCATTGTGGTGACTTTTTGCCTGCAAAACAGAGAAGAGGATTTATTGGGGCTGATCGCTCATGTACTCTGCACGCGCACACGCCGCACCCCAACCACAGTGGCCCATCTGAGGCCTCCAGCGGCTCCTGTCCACACTACTGGTGATCAGTCCCCAGAAGATAGTACGGCTGCTCCCAAACCCCTCCCCCAATGGCCACCTTGGACACATTCGGCGAGCATCACTTTGAATAGCACATGGGTCCTAGCGCCCATGGCAAGGAGGAGCAAATAGGTGTGGTGCCGATGCCAGCAGATGGCACTTTCCCAAAAGACCTTGAGACTGCCCTTGGACCATCTCATCACCATCAATAAGACATGTGTTGGAGTTCTGAGTATGTGTCTACCGGCCTCCCCTGTAGGTTGCCCCCAAACTACTCAAATGCCACAGAAACCAACATATGCTGCGGGGAAAGCCCTTCTTCTCCTCAACCACTAAGGCTGATGTAAGCATGGTCAGTACCCATTTGCCCACCCAGCATACAACAGATGCCTATGCAGTAATGACAGCAACACATGGTGGGGGGGGGGGGGTGGTGCAGCGGGGAGCGGGGTCAAAGGCTAAGGCTGCCTTCTGGATCAAGTGGCCAAGACAGACATGGTACTCACCCGTCCGGAGCGTAGCAAATCATTGAATCTTTTCCTGCACTGGTTGCCAGTGCGCTGCACATCATCGTGGGCACTTACAGCGTCACCCCCTCCTCCCACACCTGGCTGGTGACATGGGGCGGGGGGGGGGCGCCCTCCTCCTCCCCTCCTCTGGATACAGAATCTGAGGCCGGTTTCCCACCTCTTGGAGGAGGACAGCAAGGCAGGCATCTGAAAATCTGGGGGCACAGTACCCCCACCCCCCACCCCCCCCTGCTGGCCTCTCCTGCAGCCTGGCCCCCCCCCCGCCTCCACCCCCACCCCCCAACCTCCTGCTCCTGCTCCTCTGCCCTCCATGCAACATTTCTTGATCTCTGATTGGCCATGGTGAACTGCCTCAAGCAGGCTGCCTGGCCACTCTTTATACAGGCCGCTGGCTCCCCCATTGGAACCGGCAGCCTGAGGCCGTCTGCCCCGCGGCTATTTTCCTGTTCACCACCGGAGTCGCTTACCCGCTGGGCGGGACTTAATTAGTCCGCCCGCGGAAAATGGCAGCGCGGCCCGTTTCTCCAGCGGCAACTGGCCGCCCGAATGACGAACGTAAAATTCTGGCCAGTATTACCACTCCCTGGTTGCTGCACTTCACTGCGAGCGGGTCACCTACCTTGTAAACACATAACCAGGTGCAACAACTCACCCATTAACCGGCCTATGATCCATCAGTGCTCATCCAATGTTATGGTGAGAAATTGGGAAAAAAAATCCCCACCTTCAGTAATGTAGCAAAATTGTAATAATGGGAGTCTTGGTGCAAAACTCATCACAACTCCAGATCTGCTCGATTTTAATCTGAAATCTTGTCAATTCTGTCTGCACAGAGGCGTAATGCTCAGTTAATGCTTCCCCACCAGGGAAACACATTAAAAGGTGCAGCTGAAACTAGGTTGGGAGAAATTTAACCACAACATAGTACAATAGCTGGGCATGGGCCAGGAAGTTCCTTTGAGAAAATCAGGCGTTGACATAATTTATTTGGTGTAAACTCTGTGTTAGGATTTTCAGCACATGATTTACATAATTTCTCCAGGTTTTCCACTGAAGGTCCACCAATGCTGTGCTGGAAATTGGGAGACCCCCCATTAAAGTTCTACACCCAAGTAAACATTGTGTGACCCTCCGATACCATCAGCTCATATTGAAGTTTTCTTCCTCAAGTTCAGATATATTCAATAGTCAGGTAAACTCATATTTGGTTGATTTAGTCTTCAGTTTCATCATATAACTGACCTCAAGCTTTGGATAGCCTTTAATTCTACCTTTCAATTGATCTGATTATCCCTCAGTAACACCTTCCAATTAGTTGATATAACAATTCCAATGGAAGAAAGTTAATTTTTTTTTTACCTTTAAAAACGGCAACAAGCTGGCACTGACTGTAAGGTTAGAAATCTAAACAATGGTACATAAGATGGAACACAACTTTATGTATTTATTCGCATTAATACTACCGAGAATAGATAAAATAGTAAGAATGCCTGTACAGAACTTAAGCTTCAATAAGCGACGTTCCTAATGGGTAAACTTCCTTTAATACGTTGGGTTGCTTCAGATTCAGCTTCCTTTAATAAGGGGCAAAGCGAACTCTGGGTATTGCATATGTACTTGGAGAACTTGAAGCGCTATAGGGAAAGAGAAGGGCAGTGCAACTAATTGGATAGCTCTTTCAAATAGCTAGCAAAGGCATGATGGGCCAAATGGCCTACTTCTGTGCCACAGAAGTTGCTATGACTGTTCAAAGGCTTAGTCCAAAGTGTTTTCTTCTTTTGATATATATTGCAGCTATCTGGGATAACTGAAATGGGATTTCACTTCCCCTTCCTCCAATTCCTTTCCTGTAGGACATAACTCAAATACACACGAGGTCAAATTTCCCAGTCTGCTGATTTTAGTCACTTAATAAATTAGAGGTTAGAAATTTCTATGGCATAAAAAAATTACACCCTAAAATATTGACTGATAGGAGGCAACAATGTTGGGTGTGGGATAAATATAGCTCAGTTACCACATGTTTCCCCCCACCCCACCACACAAAAGATAGCTGCAGGGCAGTAATGTAATGCAAACACTAATGCATTCAAATTGTACATACAAAAATTAAAGATAAAGTTGTTCTTGCCCATTTGGAACTTATTGAAAGGTGACCAGCTGTAAATATTATTTCTACTTTCTAGCTTTCACATCTTAGAATTGGACTTGGCAGTGGAAGACCAGTTGGTACACATAGTGTATTATCACGTTCCATTGCTCAAGAGCAGATATCTGGGAATGAGAGTAAAGGTGTGCTGAACAAGGCTGAGGTTTAGCAGGGACAGAGCAACATTAGGGCAACCTCTGCACACCATGTAATGGAGACAAAGACAACCACGGCTCCCATTTTGTTTCATTTTGGACAGCTGGTAATGACTCTGCTGTAGCTATTTACAGATCCTTTAGACCCATATCTTTTGTTTCTTTACTTATCCCATTACCATTCCCTTTAGCCTTACACTGTCACCCATTTTTTAATGTAATCTCTCTTGTCTTCTCCCCGATTACTGACCTTCCCCTTACTTCTTTACCCAACTTTCCCTGTTGCTGGCTTAACATGTTACATCGCTAACGTTTGAAAGATCATTGACCTGGAATATTAACTCTATTCCTCTCTGCACAGATCCTGCTTGACCTACTGCGAATTTCCAATATTTACTGTTTTATATTTCCAGCAAAGACAATGTGGCTCTCAAATTTAATGTGGGGTTCCAGACAGGCTAGCCTTAAGCACAACTGCAGTATCAGCCAGTTTGCAGCCCATTGATAAATCAAGGATGTTATTGAGCAGGGCTAATGGTATCAATATTTTTGGACTGATCAGCACCATTGATGCAAGAAGATAATAGGATTCCTGCCTTTCCAAAATCTAACTGCTACATTTTTTTCTTATGAGCTTTCTTCTGAAATCACTGATAGCAGTTTAGTAGAATTGAATAGTTTGCTAGGCAACTTCAGAGGACAGTTAAGAGTCAACCACATTGGTGTGGGACTGGAGTCCATTATAGGTTTAAATGAATAAGGAAGGCCTTAGCAAGCTGGTACATTGCACCTTGTAGATGGTACATGCTGCAGTCAAAGTGGAAAGGTGGATGTTTAAGTTGATGGATGGAGTGCCAATCAAGAACATTGCTTTATTGTCCTGGATGTTCAACTTCTTGTGTGTTGTTGCCATCATACCTGTCCAGGCAAATGGAGAGTATTTCTGACTTATGCCTTGCAGCCAGGGGAGAGGCTTTGGGGGAGTTGGGAGGTGAACCACTCACCACAGGATACCCAGCTTCAGAGCTTCTCTAGGAGCTACGTTTATGTGACTGGACTAGTTGAGTTTCTTGTCAATGGTGCCACTCAATGACTTTGCTGGAGGGTGACTCAGAGATGGTAATACCATTGAATGTCAAGGGGACGAGGTTAATCTCCCTCTTATTGGAGAAGGTCATTGCGCGACAAACCTGTGGCATAAATCTTATTTGCTATTTGTCAGCCCAAGTCCGAATGTTGTCCAGGTTTTCCTGCAAACGAGCGTGAATTGCTTTGTTATCAGAGGGGTGATGAATGGAGCTGGACACTGTGAAATCAACAGCAGACAGATCCATCTCTAACCTTATGATAGAGGGAAGGTCATCAATGAGACAGTTCAAAGTGGTTGGGCCTACCATGCTGACCTGAGGAACTCCTGCAGCCATGTCCTT